>NW_026578266.1:0-171066 GCF_029603195.1 Condylostylus longicornis | reverse complement strand
TAATAATAATAATAATAATAATAATAATAATAATAATAATAATAATAATAATAATAATAATAATAATAATAATAATAATAATAATAATAATAATAATAATAATAATAATAATAATAATAATAATAATAATAATAATAATAATAATAATAATAATAATAATAATAATAATAATAATAATAATAATAATAATAATAATAATAATAATAATAATAATAATAATAATAATAATAATAATAATAATAATAATAATAATAATAATAATAATAATAATAATAATAATAATAATAATAATAATAATAATAAAAATAATAATAATAATAATAATAATAATAATAATAATAATAATAATAATAATAATAATAATAATAATAATAATAATAATAATAATAATAATAATAATAATAATAATAATAATAATAATAATAATAATAATAATAATAATAATAATAATAATAATAATAATAATAATAATAATAATAATAATAATAATAATAATAATAATATTAATAATATTAATAATAATAATAATAATAATAATAATAATAATAATAATAATAATAATAATAATAATAATAATAATAATAAGAGCAGAGAGCCCGTCGTGTCTGCATTTCTATTGGATTTTAGTCGACTCTTACCACAAGCATACCTTACTTCGGATATTTTATGGACCAATCCGCCGGGAAAAATAATAATAATAACATTAATAATAATAATAACATTAGTAATAATATTAATAATATCAGTAATATTAATAACAAAATTAATAATAATAAAAGCTATTATAATAATGGCTACAGTAATAATAACAATACCAATAGTTTCGTTGTAAATAGTGGTAATGGGTATAGTGTACCTATAGTAACATCAAAATTTCTCCAATTCTATGGTTTCACTTTTGGTAAAGCGAACACAAGGAGTGGTTGAGGAGTGTGATGGCCAGTATGTTTTATCGCGTCATAGAGATGATCGGATTGATAAAAATGTTATTTTTGTCTTATTTGCATGACCAAGAAGGTCAAATTTGCGTTGCTGCAAAAACGAAGACAAATGTGAAGGTATTGATCCGGCAGGAAGAATTGCCATGCAATTCTCTGGAGGTAAGACACTTTTACACAAAATACCATGACGAAATGGGTAGGTTACCAAAATGTCGAAGAGGATTTAAAAACTTAGCATGGTGACGTTGCTAATAGAAGACTGAACCATCTTCAATTCAGTACAGAAAATTATAGTAAGTATTTTCGATCTCAGCTGTAGCACGGCATATCCAAGTAGTACTGATAATAACACCAGCAGTTTTAGCTGAAACAATATAAAGCTTCAAACTACTTTTATTTCAATTTACTACCAAAATACTTAAGTTTTATGTATTAAGACCTTTGAAAGTTTTATAAATTCAGCTCTCCTTGATTGTGATACTTTTGTATTAACTAAGACTCGGTTTTGCCAAACGATTAATTCTCGTTGGGGAATTAGCTCTCTAGGGGGAGTATTGATCGTAAGGGGCGGACATGGTCTCGTTTCGGCTAAATAAAATTTTAATACGAATCAGATATATTTCTCCTTAATTCATCCATTGAACCTTATAAAACTTTCCTCCAAGTTTTCGATTATATTAATTTTTTCATGAATTAAAATGATGAATAACTTTCATCTGGACATTTTAATCTTCCAAATATTTTCTGAACGCTTAGTGATAAAGAATGCTTTTGAGTACTTGGTAATATTGTAAATGATTCTGAAGCAATTTTCGTAGATGGCTTAAACGTTAATGGCATTCAACAGATTTCCAATAAAGTTAGTTTTCAACACATACAACTGCGCTGTATTTTTTTTACTACTGATTGGTATAACTTAATTGTAAATAACTCTGATATACCTTTAGTTAATGTAGATAGATAGTTATCACTCTACAATTTGATTTTCTTACTTTTATAATCGTAAAAGCGAAAATATATTGAATGTTTGTTTGAAATTTGGCTGGTCTAAAACCAACTTCATAGCATTAAATTATAATCTTTGCACAGTTAACTTCATTTTTCTTTTTTCTAATTTGAGGATCGATGAAATGGTGGGGAGATTTTTTAACGCTCCAAATCATGCCTTCGCCGTACTTACTCCTTTTAGGCGTGATCTACGTGAAAAACAAAAAAACCCGAGCTTGAAATTCGTACTTGAAATATGGAGATAGATATGGGTATAACGAATTTGTTCATCTATTTAATCTTTACAAGGCTACTTTTCAGTCCAGATAATATGACAATTATCTTGTTAATATGGTTCATCCATCTAAAAATCTTTTTGGAACTTCGTTAAATCTAATAGAAAGTATGATAAATTTTCATCTTTTATTAATTATGAGGGTTTTTCTTCCATAAATTAAATTGCATAATTCTCTCGTAAATTATTTTTCAACCCTTATTCGCGTAATATTTTTATTGTAAACTGTGATAATTTTATGCATCTAGATAACTCTCCAGTTCTTACGATCTTCTCAATAGTTAAATAGATCTCTTCACTTGAGGCAGATCGTTCTCCGGGGCCTGATAATGTCCTTAAAATGGAATTAAAATATTCCCCTTTGTATCTTTCCGGTCCGTTTTAATAATTGTTTATTCACTCATTTTTTATGGTAATTTTCCCGAGTTTTGAAAGGAAGCTTTCATTTGCCCTGTGGGAGCCCCAAAAGCGAAGTGACCAATTTTCGGTCAATTGCAAAATTTTCGTCCATTTGTGAATTGTTTGAACTTATGGGTTTTGATTCTATCTATGACCAATGTTCGGGCCTTTTGTTGTCGAATCAATAATAAGTAATTTAGTAAATGTGACTTTCTCAAGCAGCA
This sequence comes from Condylostylus longicornis, assembly GCF_029603195.1. Taxonomy (NCBI): domain Eukaryota; kingdom Metazoa; phylum Arthropoda; class Insecta; order Diptera; family Dolichopodidae; genus Condylostylus; species Condylostylus longicornis. Next base: position 168,220 of record NW_026578266.1, on the reverse strand, counting down.
TTTTTGTAGACTGGAACGTAAACTGTTACTAAATTTGGAACGATAAAGTAATTGTGATATGTTATTGCTACTCAGCGGGTACTCAGCAGCTACGTGCCTGGTACCAAAATAACGTGTCCGTACTCATAATATAAACGTTCCTGTTTAGTTTTTGTGTGGTTTTCGGCACTTTACACACACATGTAAATTTTTTCTGTAAAACAATTCTTGTAATGGGAATTAAAGAGAAAGATATTTACTACACAAATTTATTTTAATTTTTTGAAAAAGCTACTCTTTTCTCTTATGATGTATAATTGAAAATATAAAATGTCAGAAAAAGTGATGTCTACTTAATATTATAATTTGTAAAATAAATATTATACTTTTTTAGAAATTAATTCTTCGGATATTTCTCAGTTCGCTCAGTATAAAAAAAAGTTCATTCTTTTAATTAGTAACATCAAAGCTTTTTAAAAGCTAGAATTTTTACATAATTTACAAAATGTACACTTAAATAAATTTTTAAATTATATTTGAAATATTTACATGTACATTTAAATATTATAAATAAGTTCATATATCAAAGGAAATCATTTCCGTAATTTTTGAATAAATGAATATATATACATTGTATATTAAAATATTTAAATTACGTTCCAAAAATTTTTCAATAAAACATTAAGTATGTCTGATAATGAATTCATGTATGTATTCGTAAACACTCCATTTCATTTTGATTTTGTTTTAATCAATTTTGGTTTACGTATAAGCTTTTTCGTACTACTTTAAGTTAGAACACAAACCAAAATTTAATTTTCTTATAATGATATTCGTATTAAAAAGTATAAACGCACACGGAAATTATTTTATTTAACTTATAAACCACAGATAATTTGATTCTAGCTACAAAAGTCCAGTGGTTTTTGACGTTTGCAGCCTGTGTTCTTACCATTCATTAGCTAAATTGATTTTCAGAAAAATATAAAGTTTTACTTTTAGGTTTCAGCTTTTTCAATTACAATTTAGACCTCAACATATAACCTTTTTTCATTATTAACCTTACATATATGTATGTATTTACGAATTCGTAAAGTTTCTAATTCATATTAGCGTTTATGAGCTCGAGCTTAAAAAAGTCAACTATTTAAACCAACTTAAATTTCTTGGCGTTTATGCCAAAGCTACAGACGCCAAAAAATTTAAGTCAAGCTCAAGTAGCTGCAGATAAAACGTAATAATGATGCTAAAAAATGCTTTGAAAAATTGATATTTTTGTTTAATCTAATTATAACTATAATAAACGATTCTAAGTTTTTTTTTAATTTAAATAATTATAATAAATTCATACAATATGCACATAAAATTTTGGAAAAAGTTTTTTGTCATTATCTTATTTCTGTGGCATAAATTTTTGAGATAATTTTTTTATCCTTATTAAAACACTATTATGTTATTTATGAAATATTTCAGTTTTCTATAATAATTGCTAATAAAGTAAAATGGCAACCCTTGTGTATATTGAATTTTGTATATATAAAAAGTAAAATGTCTACTTCAACCTTTTGCAAATTCATGGTAACTAAAACCAGCTTTTGGTACTACAATGTGAGAAAGTGGATAAGAAAGTCCCTGCAACGTAACTTTGAGTCACAATGTGTGATATGTCACTAAAAAGTTTTTAGTTCGACAGAGACCCACTTCGCCACCTAAAGTTTAAAATGGAAAGCATACTTGGAGTGAGCGGGAGAACACATATTAAATTTTGATTGACACTTGAAAATTATTGTTTATGTTTTCATTTTATAAAAGCTTACAAGCGCATTTATTTTTTTTTTTTAGGAAAATGGTGATACTTATTTCACGGCAATTCCAAGCAAATGGGAAAATGGAATTTTATATTGGTCAACGAATATTTCAGCACTTAAAAGAGAAAACGTGAGAAGCAAAGCTTTATCAGATTTTAATTCAAACTGGGATGCTTATGAACGCGTAGCCATCATTCTCAGAAGCACTTAAAATTGAAGCCAATCTTGCAAATTGTACGGATACGGAAAGTGAACAAGTGTAAGGACATATTGTTTTAGTATTTTTAGAAATGTCACTAAAGCTAAATTTCATTTTTAAATTTCATTTCCTCAAATTTCAAGCAAAAAAGGTATATAAAAAAAGGTTCTTTAAAAAATTGCTCTCTGACTGCACCAGAACGAAACAAAATGATCGAAGAAGTTTTGGAAAATGATTTTTCAACTATAAACTCTTTCATTGAATGCAATATTGCAGAAGAAATTATTCAAGAAATTTCAAATTCGGATCAAGTTAACTTTGCTCAAAGCAATGAATGCTTGCTAACTTTTGAAATGCAAGAAGAATTTCTGGATTTGGAAAAAAGTATTCAAAGTATAAAAATTGAGGTGCAGATAATAAAAGAAGAATTCATAAAAGACAATCTAAATTTAGATAAAATATATAAAATTTTAACGGAAAAGAATGTGTTTATTTTCTCAAAGAGCCAAAAAAGAGCAGCAAAAATCTACAGTGGGCCAAATTTTTCCATTAAAATTTTATGAAGAAATTGAAAAAACTAATTTAAAAATTGAAGGTGATGTTGAGTTTAAAAATTTTCTAGTAAAAGAAAATACATTTTATTTGCTTGCAAACTTTGTAGTTTAAAATATTTTGATAAGGGATCTCCTGCAATTTGGTGGAACTGGAGGTAAACAAAATGGTCCAAAAATAGGTTATAAAGTAGTAGACAGGGTATTCACAAAAGAAGTTTTGACCCATTATAGTTGGACAGGAATATATAAATCTAATTTTCCTAAAAACGCTCTTTATTCATTAAATGGTATTATTAAACTTTTTAATGAGGTTATTTTATTAGCCGATGATCATTGGACAATGAAGGATACTGAAAATTTATTTAAAAATGGTGTACTAAAACACGCAAAGAAAAGAAGTACTGGTGACGTGTAAGCTCATGAACATAATGAGTAGATTTTATTTTAAAAATTTCATATTTTCAAAACATTTAGATCCAAAACAATAAAAGTAACTACTAATAATAACTAGTCGTGTGTGCTTGCATTGCAAGCCATGCAAGTATTATGCCTGTAGTTTTGAAATTGTGCTCCCTTCTGTGTGTGATGCATTTTGAATTTACTTTTTTTTCTTCAAAAACACACCCGTAATATATATATAAATATATTTTTTTCCTAATATGTTATAAGATAAAACTTAAAATAAGGAAAGCTCTTAAAACTAATTACGAAAAAGTACATAATTAAACAAATAATTAGTTCCTTTGAGATCTAATATCTTTTAGTAATTTATTTTAGAACCTCGTTTTGAGTTATGTCGCATAAAATCGTAAAATACCTTTGACAATAAGCACTTTAAGCGATAAATTACTGTATACGCATAAAATAATTCGCTACTAAAATGCATGCACGTATGTATTTGGAGTTTATAATACATGCGAATAAAGCGCGTGACTGTAGAATGAGTTAACACCAATACTAACGTATATAGGGTAATACGTAGAGTATACGATTTCTATGCAAAAATTCCCAGGTTCGAACCCTGAAAAATGCGATTTGCCAGATGAACTTTTTTTTATAAATAATTTTATTTTTTCTTAAATGAAATTAAAAAAGCTTCACCCTTACTAATCAATATCATCGAATTTCCGTTCCAAATATTTTTTTGTAAATACCCTACTTGTAAAAAGTTTAATGCAATAGAATAACATTTTCTTATAAAATTTTACCCTAAAAATATATTGTTAAGAAGTTTAATGTAAACTTATGTTTTGCTTTCTAGTACATAGCGCAACAGATCGCGAAAAGAATGCATAACTAAAAGCGTACGTACATAATTATAATAAAATAATGTAGATTTTATTAAAACATTACAATTTTCTTAAGAAAGTGATCACTTTTTGTTATAACTCACACTTCCAAATATGAATTTACATACAATATTTATTCCACCAAAATTAAATAAAATATTACCCCTGCAGGATGTAGTACCATTTTGAAAAAAAACGGTTACAAAGCATCTCGGGAGTGGAAGAAGGGGGAGGGCAGGTGGAATTCTTGCTTTTTCTGAGACCCTGGCGGCAAAACCCTATCTAATGACTTTTGTCCCATGTCTCTAGCCCTTCTAGAAGTACCCGTGCTTTTTGGTACCTGAGAAATAGGTATATATATATAATGTAAAATATGCTTGTTTTTGATGAGTTTTACGAAATATGAATAAAATATAGAATTATAAAGGAAAATTCAAAGTACTGCGTAGCCTGGTGGGTAGCGTGGTAGTCTCATAACCAGAAGGTTATTAGATCGATGCTTGCTTGGATGTTGTCGTATTTTTCTTTCTTTGGATTATTTAAAAAATTTTTTTCTTTTATTTTGTTTAAATTTTGTGTTTTATTTTTTTTTTAATATATAACAGATAAATGTTATTATAAAAGTTTAAAGAAACTTTCCAAAAAAATATTTTTATAATAGTTTGGAAAAATTCGCAAAAATGTTAAGTACATAAATATGTATGTATGTATATTTTTTTTAAAGCTTCCTGAGTGATTTTTTTAAGCTTTCTATATGAATTTAATAATATTCAAAACGGTAGAATATATAGAAATAAATTTTAAACGCATAATTATTACATCATGGGGTAAACATACAAAAATTAATTTTTCAAATAAAGAAAAGGTTTAGTCAAAAACAAAATAATAATTTTATTCAAATACATGTATGTATGTATATATGAATGTTTTAGAATTGAAGATTTTAAAATTTTTCGTTTCAACATATGAACGTATGTATGTACATATGAATGTATTAGAATCCAAAATTTTGAAATTTTCTGTTGGAACAATTAGAAATAAAATTATTAATTCAAACATACATAATTATGAATGAATACCTGTTTTTTTAAAACTGTTGGTGAACATATAGGATTGAATTTTCCAAATAAAGGAAAGATTAAGTCAAAAACAAAATAATAATTTTATTCAAATACATGTATGTATGTATATAGGAATATATGTATGTATGTATATATGAATGGATTATAATTCAGCATTTTATAGTTTTTCGCTCGAACAACAAAAATAAAATTTTAGGTAGATACATACGCACATAAATTGTGTATGTATATTTTTTTAAAGCTTGCTGACGAAACATAATATTCGAAACAATAACAAATGAAGCATTAATATTCAGTTGCCACAAAACAACTGATGTCTTTTATAAAATCTGACATTTATTTAAGTTTATTTCGATTTTTCGAACTTAAAATATATATGGGATCATTATATTTTCGAATATTATTTATTTCTCGTTCTCGGTCTATGTTTCTAATAATAAAAAGTATTATTTCATTTGTTGGTTTGCGTTTCTAGTAATATAAAGTATAAAAGAAAAAGGTGCTTTTGTTATACAAAAATTTTTTCAGAAAATCTTAAAATTGGGCTATTTCGTGGCTAAAAAGTTCCAATATCAGATTTTTCTGGAACCCTGGAGGCAAAACCCTATCCAATGCCATTTGTCCCATGTCTTTAGGACTTCTAGAAGTACCCGTACTTTTCGATACCTGAGAAGCAGCTATATACATATATATAATATAGTTGCAAGTCAAAATAATACTGGTGCACTTGAAGAAAATATACCGAATTTACAGGATTTAAGCGACATCATTTTGCAAAATTAAAAATTGTAATCCATAAATTCACAAAGAAATGTTAGGTTAACTTTTCAAAATTTTACACATGATGTGTCTACGATCTTGGTATTTAAACAGGCATGGGTCCTAGTCAGTCTCACATTTTCCTAACATGTGAAGCTGAAAATGCTAGGAAATGCCCTCTGAAAACATCAGCTCTGCCAACAAATCCGACTATCACCTCCTAGAAGGTAGGTAACATAGTTATCTGCCGGGTCTGGGCAACTTACTTAATAAGGCTGACGAGAGCGGGTGAAAGCAAGTACTCGGCGCTTAGTCCGGAAGCGTCTGACCTAGAATAGGCGGTTCCCTGGTCTGTGTCTGATCCCTGAGGGACGGCAGTTTTTGAATCCTGGCAGTAGGTATAAAATGCAGAATTTAATCATTTGTGAAATGGACAAAACAAAAGGATTTAGTACCCCAGGTGGTAATTCAACTACGTTGGAGAATTCACCCTCGAGGTCGGCTCTACAGATTCTGGGGAGATCCATTTATTGCATTTAATTGATCCGTTCAGGAGGAACGCGAAAACCCGGCGTTCACCACCTACATCTGATATGCAGATTTTAGAAAAGAATAGAAATATAGAAGGTGGACTACCGAGCATTCAAGCTCCACAGACCAATAAGGATATAAAAATGAGTAAAGCTCAAGACAAAGAAAGTGATGATCAGAATACTGACATACACAAAAGGATTAGCCAACTGGAACAGCTCTGTGTGATTTTGAAAAGCGAGGTTCTTCAACTGAGGGCTGAGAATGAGAAGCTAAAGAAAGAGAAACATACGCAAATTACAAACAATAAGTCTAATGTGGGCAGTCATAAGGAAGAGGACGCTGCAAAGCAGGTGAGGTCGGTCTTAGACGCCTACTCAACAGATGAGGAGGAACTCGCCAGAGAAACGGATTGGATCCGAAAACAAAAGAGGTCCAGTAAAAACAGAAAAGCGGAATCGTCTCCGGAAGTGGTTCAGGTGACAACCAACGCTGAGAAAGCGGACGTTCCTGATTCTAAAAGTCGAGGCAATGTCAAGAAAAACTCTAGGCCGCCTTCAGTAGTCATAAGTAATGTGGTTGACTATAATAAAATAGAGTCAACATCAAAAAATAAGGACATCAATTATAAGGTTAAAATGATGAACAACAATCAATTTAAGCTTATTGTAAATTCCGAAATGGTCTACAGGAATCTTACCAGGGCCATGAATGGATCTGGACTAGAATGACATACCTATGAGAACAAGCAGGCCAGACCAATAAAAGTCACGGTAAGAAATCTTCACCCCAGTTGTAAACCGGAAGACATAAAAGAAGACCTAGGCTCTAGGGATTACAAGATCTCAGATGTAACCAATAAAATTAAAAAAAATAAAAGAAAATGGGAAAAACATTATGGTGCCTCTACCGCTGTTTATGTTAGCATTTTCAAATGAAGAGGAGATGAAAAAAATTTTTTAAATCAATCACATAAACAGGATGAAAGTTAGGATAGAGGCACTTCGAAAGAATAGGACCATTCCGCAGTGTAAAAGGTGTCAAAAGTATGGGCATACACAAAACTTTTGCCAGAGAAAACCGAATTGTGTTAATTGTGCAAAGCGTTCAAATTGCTTGGAGGCCCACCCAGCAAACTATAGGGGATGCCTTGTAGTTAAGGAACTACAAAAACGTAGAAATAAGGACAACAACAGCAACTTGAAGAATTCTGAACGGCCACCGAGGCAATTCACCTCGAGAATAGTCTCAAAAGATGTAACATATAAGGACGTTCTCCAAACGGAAACTAATGACGGTGGCACGAGCAATAAAGCAAGGGCCAGTGACGTGAATGTTTTGTATAAAATGCAAAATATGATGCAGAACATGCTAGATATGATGGACAAAATCTTTCGGGGATTGAGCATTTTGAGAGCTTAGGATAAAAATCGAGTACCAAAAGGCTTGGTAAATGATGGCACGAGGTAATTTTAAAATAGCAACATGGAATTGCAATGGTATTGCAAATAACAGGGACATGCTTGAAGTTTTTCTTCATACACAGAATATAGACGTGTGCCTCGTAACTGCAACACATATGACCTCAAGAAGCAGGATACGGTTTCGGGGTTATAGAATTTACAACTCGGACCACCCTGGAAATATAGCGAAGGGCGGAACGGCGATAATAATAAAAGAAAATGTGGTGCATTGCGATCTGCACCAGATGCAAACCGAGGGAATGCAAATGACGGCAGTTCAGATAACTTCGACTAAGCAAAAATTTAGAGTGGCTGCATTGTATTGTCACCCTAGATTTAAAATTACGGCAGAAATGTTTCAAGGCGTTCTGACAGACCTAGGCGATAGATTTATATTGGGGGGTGACTTTAACGTCAAGCACACTGATTGGGGTTCAAGGCATACTTCAACTAGAGGAAGAGAACTTTGGACAGCAATTGGCGGCACGGGTTGCCTTTTTCACTGCGAAGCCAACGTATTGGCCAAGCGAAGTTTCATCGAGGTACATGATAACTAAGATCTTGACTCCGATCATTCGGTGGTTATTCTTGAACTTAAGGAAAATATAGTTATGAAAAGAGGTAAACCTGCGCTGACAAGTGGAACTACAGATTGGTCAAGATTTCGCTTAGAGATTGAACGACAAATAGATCTAAGGAAAAGAATAAGAACGACCCAGCACATAGATGATGAGGCCGAAAACTTTACTAATATTATTCAAAATGCGGCTTGGAGTAGTTCCAAAATTAGTGCTATTAGAAGTGGGGCATTAACTATCCTCCACATATACTAGCAAAAGTAAGACGAAGCAGGCGGGCGAGAAAGAGGTGGCAGCAAACGCGTGATCCTACTGATAAAACCAGATATAATCGTGAATCGCAACAACTAAGACGCTGTATTAGAAAACACAAAGAGGATTCGGTTGCTAATTATGTTCAAAATTCGACGGCGTGTGAGAAAACCAATTACCCACTGTGGGCAACAAAGAAAATGAGGCAACCTATCAAACATCTCGCTCCTATCAAAAAGAAAGATGGAACGTGGGCAAAAACTGACAAAGGTAAGGCAAATGCCTTTGCGGATAATTTGGCCGATATATTCTGCCCGCATGACAGGGCGTGGATGATAATGATGAATATACTTTTGTTGGGGATAGCGTGACTATTCCAATTGTCATGGAAAGAGAGGTCATAGAAGAAATCAGGACTCTTAAACCTAAAAAGGCCCCAGGATTTGACCTAATAACGGCCGATATTTTGAAAGAATAACCCAAAAGAGGTTAACGATGCTTACGCGCCTAATACATGCGTGTATAAGGTTCAATTACTTGCCTGAAATTTGGAAAGTTGCAGAGATAATCATGCTGCACAAACCTGGCAAACCTATGGACAGGGCGACTTCTTATAGACCAATCTCTTTGGTGCCGATGATTTCAAAACTGCTAGAGAAAATTTTATTGAGAAGACTTCAGCTTATAATTGAAAGTAAAAGGTTAATCCCGAATCATCAATTTGGTTTTCGCTGGAACCACTCAACCATAGATCAGATTCATAGAATAACGGACCTAATAGAAAATCCACTTTAAGAAAAACAATATGTTCTATCATATTTTTGGACGTAGCCTAGGCCTTCGATAAGGTTTGGCATTATGGACTTGCTTAAGGCAGTACTTGCTCGAATCTTACCTGACTAATAGGGTATTTCGAGTTAAACAGGAAGAGGAGTACTCTTCGCTTAGGGATATCAGGTCGGGGGTATCACAGGGTAGTATATTGGGCCCGATACTATACTTGCTGTACACGTGTGATATTCCTGAATCGGAAGGAGTGACAACAGCTACATTTACTGATGATACAGCAGTTATCGCAATAGGACGAAATGAAAATGAATCTACACAAAAATTGCAAAGGGCCAGTGATGAGATCTCAAAATGTACTAGAAAGTGGAATATAAAACTTAACGAGGTGAAATCAGTACACGTAAATTTCACTAATAGGAAAATTGACAATTCATTTTCGGTTCGAATAAATGGCGTCTTGATTCCGTTCGCAAACACAGCGAAGTATTTGGGAATGACGTTGGACGCGAAGCTCAGATGGAAGGAGCACAAAAAGAAAAAGAGATCTCAACTAGAGGAGGAAACGGAATGTTTGAATGGCTTTTGGGGAGGCTTTCCAAATTAACAATATACAACAAAATTTTGATATATAATCAAATATTTAAGCCTGTCTGGGCTTACGGTATTCGGTTGTCGGGCTGCGCTGCACAGACTCATATCCAATCTATACAAAGATTTCAAAATAGGGTATTACGGGACATTCTAAACGCCCCTTGGTATGTCCGTAATGCTGATATACACAGGGATCTCACGATCCTAAGTGTCACAGACGAAATTAAAAAGCAAGCAGCCAATCATAAAATGCGTTTATCTAATCATGTCAATATCGAGGCGGCTCGGTTGGTTCACAATTAAAACTTTGTTAGGAGACTTAAACGTACGAGACCTCTCGAGTTAGTTTAGAGTTTTTTATCTGGAACAATGAGTACTTAGTACGCTATTGTGCCAGATCAAAAGCTTGTAAATAATCAAAAAGGTTAGAGTAAAATTAATGGTTAGTTGTTTCCGACTAGTTTTATAGTTTATTTTGAGTAGAGTGTTTTTTAGTGGATTAAAGTTCCACACTACTGCTTTTCGTCTGGCAGTGTCTTTCGAGATTTTTGTCGGAAAAAATACAATATAGCAGTAATCAATAAATAATGTATAATAATAAGTAGAAAGTATTTAGAAAAATGCAATTTTGTTATACGAAGAGCTGAAAGAAAAAATGCCCTAAATAACAAATTGAAAAACAGTTTTTATATCGCTAAACATATTATATATCGTATATCGTTGTTTTTGTAGTTTATTCTGTTAAAGACTTTACAACATTGCAGTAACGGATGCTGCCTATTCTTTATTTCTTTTTCTGGAACTATTTCGTAATTATATTGATGAATTTTTTCTTTTCCATTAATTCTTTATATTTCTATTAATCGCTTAGCGATCTGTTCTGGAGGTTTATTTCCTGATCTCAAAAGATTTTTAATTCTTCCTAAAAATTTTCAAAATCATACGAACTTAAAGAAGGTATTGTACCAAATTTGTTAACATCAGCGACAACATGGCACAAATTGTGAACATTCATACTAATACTATCTTCTCCATATATGTGAATAAACGTTTCAATGTAATCTGCAAAAAGTTTTTGTGCTACTTTCTTAATTTTAATATGTTCTCTAGATTAAACTATCCTCACTGCACATACAAAAATTAAAAAATGCTGATACACTTCAGGCGAAAGAAATTGTTTTAAAATTACTGGCCCAATGTAGAGCAGAAATGTTCAAAATTCAGTGCCTTTCCATATTTTCAAACAATTTAGTCTGCGAATTGCTCGACAGACTTCTGTTGGCTTATAAATAAAATTATTCAATAATAAGTGCATATACACATATATGACATAAAGTTAATCAGATTGAAAATTAAATAATAAAATTATAAAATACAACATTATTTATTATAAGAAAAGGAGTAGAAAAACCAACATATATTACAGTTAATTAAAGTCAGAACTTTAAAATCATAACACTATGAAATACCAATAATAATTTGTATTTAATTTAATTTATGTAATTCTACAATATACTTAAAGAGAAAAATTTGAAATAATGTTATACAAAATAAGATTAAACAAAATATTCTACAAAATTTAATATTATAAAACAAGAAATAGCAACATTTACCTAAGTCAAAAAGATGTAAAGAGTCAGCTACAATTATATCTTCCACCATATCAATGGATAGGTTTGTTAAAGGTAAAATTTCTTTGTGATGATCTATGTCAGTCATTAAACGAAAATTTGAATCAGTTCTAGGAGCACAATTTATTCTAGGGAAGCTCATGTGTCTTCCATTCCTGTCATATTTTCCAACAGTTGAGCATTGATGCATCCATAAGCTGAATTAAAATTCACCGTACCTTAAACCAAGAATTTCCTTTCGATAAAAAAATATAAGCTACAATGAAATGAAGTAACTTACCTTTAATAAAACTTCGTGCTGATGTATCACATACCAAAAATTTTATTTTTATTTGTGACGTAGTATTATTGTTTTTAAATCCATCTTTTAAAAGGATTTTAAGTTCATCAATTAGGCATTTAAAATATGGTTCAAGAGGAAGTTTTTTTTCCCACAATACACTGCTGCAACCATGGGATCAACATCTTTTATTTCACTTATTTTAAATAGTATGGGCCAAAATTCAATGTTAGAGCTTGTGAATGGTGGTAAACCATCTACGTTGAATATCAAACTTATGAAAACAGGAATCCTTTTATTTTGACATAAATTTTTTAAGTTGTTAATAATGCCATAGTACCAGTAACATCCTTCTCCCATAGGCACAACATTAATAATGTTAGGAGTACAAAATAATGTTCTGCTATCAAATGGCAAACGTTCTTTGTGTCGACTTAAGATGACCAATAATTTGTTAATTGAACTGTGCGCAATATTATTTTCAATAGCCCACTTTCGTAAGTCTTCACTAAAACACAAATAAAAATCATTAAATGAATTTTTTATTTTTTTTTTCACTTTCCTCTGAAGAATAATTGTTAATTAAAAAAACATTGTCTTCTGTAGAGTTTCTAATTCGGATCACTCTGCTGTCATATTAAAACTAAGTGAAAAAATAACTAAAACATTATTTAGGCCCAGCTTAACAAATGGCACTACAGATTGGGTGAGCTTTAGATACGAAATAATAAACAATATTGACGTAAGTATTAATATACAATCAAGAGAGCAATTAGATGTTGAGTTTGAAGGATTTATTAAAATCATACAAAGAGCTGCATGGAACAATAGAAAAATGTCAAAGTACAAACCGACAGCAAATAGCTTTCCTAGAGAAATAACTGATTTAGTAGGTGAAAAGAGAAAAGGCCAGACGTAGATGGCAACGTTCGCGTCACCCTGATGATAAAACTGTTTTAAACAGGCTTTCCCAGGTGGTTAAAAGAAAAATCCAAGAATTTAAATCGGCAATATACGAAAATTATATACAGAACTTGTCAGCTACGAAGGAAACGAATTATTCCTTATAGAAGGCGGCAAGGAGCAAAAAGATACCGATTAGGCACGCTCCGCCACTGATGAAAGCAAATTGCAGTTGGGCGAGGAGAAGGTCGAATTGTTTGCTTATCACTTGGAAAACATATTCACGCCAAACGAAATAACCTCAGAAATGGGTTTGGTAGAATCTATCGCAAATGAGGCAGACAGCATGGCTCCACTTACTCAATTAGAGGTTTCGGAAGAGATAAGATCCCTGAAGTTGAAAAAATCGCCAGATTATGATCTAATTACTGCGGAAGTACTGAGGGGGCTACCAGACTAGGCATTGGAACATTTGACGAAAATCATGAATGCAGCTATGGATTTAAGGTATGTTCCTTGTGCTTGGAAAGTCGCGGAGTTAATTATGGTGCCGAAACGCGGGAAATCCTTAAGGGAAACAAATTCTTACAGGCCCATTTCACTGTTACCAATTATGTCTAAACTTTTTGAAAAGCTGCTATTAAGGAGATTGAGGCCAATAATAGAAAATGGGGGTCGAATACCAATTTGGTTTTAGAAGAAACCATTCTACAATAGACGAGGTCCATAGAATAACTAATATTATAGAAAAAAGCTTGGAAAATAAGGAAATCTGCTCTTCTATGTTTCTAGACGTAGCACAGGCATTCGACAAAGTGTGGCACAGGGGCCTTATACTTAAGTTAGAGCAAATGTTAAAATCGTCATTTGTAGAAATTTTGAAATCTTACTTAGCTGATAGATTATTTAGAATTAAACAAGATGCTGAATACTCCACGCTAAGAGAAATAAAGGCAGGTGTGCCTCGAGGCAGTATATTGAGCCCAACGTTGCTACGATAGCCACTTTTGCTGACGATACTGCAATATTAGCAGTAGGAGCTAACATTGACGATTCGACAAAAAATTTACAGGAGGCAATTAACAAAATAAGCCAGTGGACTAGAGATTGGAAGGTGAAGTTGAATGAAGCAAAAGCGGTTCACATAAACTTCACCAATCGAAAAATAGTGAATCCACCACAAACTAACGTAAATGGAACGAACATAGCGATCCATAATTCAGCAAAATACCTAGGAATGACTTTAGATGTCGAGCTAAGGTGGAAAGAGCATATAAAGAAGAAACACATAGAATTAGAAAATAAATATAGAGAAAATTATTGGCTCCTCGGTCGTAAGTCCAATTTGGCAATTGATAATAAGATATTAATTTATAACCAAATCATTAAACCAATATGGCGACAGGGCATTCAGCTGTGTAAGTGCGCCATGGTATATACGTAACAGTGATATCCACAGGGACTTAGCAATTCCTTTGGTTGTGGATGAAATTAGGTGTTGTGCTACAAAGCATAGGACTCGTCTAGAACAGCATGTAAATATGGAAGCAGCTCGGCTGCTAGACAATGGCGTTATGGCAGAAAAACTTAAACGAACAAGATCAGTCGATTTAACACGAAATACCAATTCCCTTATGGAAGGTATTTAATTCCTGCACGGAAAAACTAAGTTAGCGCGGAGGTAATAGTTGGTCTGTAGGACCAATTTTATCCGTTCAGAATTTAGGTGATTTTTTAGGATAGGAGTCACGCTCCCCCACTGTCGGAGGAAAAAGGTATATAGAGCCGTCCTTCTTCGTCTTTCGGGATTTTTTCACCTAGTAGGAAAAAAAAAATTTGTAGAGTTTTTATACAAAATATTCTTGTTAATTTTACTATTAACACATGTATTTGAATTTATATCGTTTTCCAATGAATTAGATGTAAGATTATCGTTTTCAATATTGTGTTTCTATTTTTTAAATATTCTATATTATTAGTTGCAGAATCATAAATTTCAATTTTTTTTAACTTTTCGATAATAATTGGTTGTTAGTCTGTAATAAATTTTTCGACTGCGTTTCATTTTTAAGTACCTACAAAACAAAATATTAACACGAACTGATGTTTTGATGTTTCGTGTAAACAAATACAAATGAGTTTTTGTGAAAAAAAAAACTTGATCGTAGCCAAAACTGCTTTGGAACTTCAAAGTAGCTTATGCTTAAGTAATGGGTACTTTGCAGTAGATTTAAAAGGTTTTTGGAACGATAAAGTTTTTTTTATTAAAAATCGGGTGGTAGTGTTTCCAAAATTTAGTAAGAATTTAGTTTTTGGAACTTAAACAGCGACGTGCCGATTGACAACTTTATTATGTTCATTGCGACGTTCCGTGATGTCATGAAAATCAGTATGTTGAGAAAGTAGCTATTAAAGGTAGCAAACACGTTATTATTTTTTTAATATTCACTACATAGAGGCAATTTTTTTTATTTTGTTTTCTTACTACATGGACGCAAAATTTTAGTATTCGCTACGTTTTCGCTACTTTTTTTGTATCAAAAAAGTTTTTGTGACTTTGTATTAGATATTAAAGTAACAAACACCAGATTTGCGACTAATTTTTGACCCATTGGAAAATAGATGGCACATTGTCACTTCCATTGCTGCTTGGGTTTTTTGTAGGGGTGACGGGGTAGTATGCGATTATGGTTGATGGGTAGCCAGTTATATTAACCTAGCCTCTATTACTCAACACCAAATCTCACCTTCACGTGGTTTCTCCTGTTACCCTGAGTAACCTCAACGAAAGATCTGGTATCCAAAGCAGGTGGTGTAGTTGGGGTCAGCAAACAAACGAGATTTGTGATTTGAGCTTCCGAGTGTAAACTCGAAGTCCAGTTTATAGAAGCGTCTCTCCTAGATTAGGCGGCTACAAGCAGCGTCTGTTCCCCAGGGCATGGCTGAGCGACACAGAAGGAAAACTACCGAAAACTTTTCAGAAGGCAATGGGAAACCATCGAAGTAAAATCAGCAAAATGAAAAGTCCAAACACAGATATATTCGGAATTAGTGAAACCTTCTGGCCGAATAGTGGTCACTGTCAAACTTGAGGTGTAAAAATGTTCTATCAGGCAAGGACAATGCACATCATCGAAAAGGAGCATAATGTGTTAGATATTTTAATTAAAAAACTTCTTGTTGCTTGGTTTGAAGTTTATTATTATAATTTATTTATTAAAAATCTGACTTATTTATACAAATATTATACCACTTAAAATTAATTATTTCCAACAGAAATATACTAGTAAACAATTTTATGCAATTATAAAATTCATAATTTTCCCATATTAACATACGCATCATATAGGTTTCAAATTTACTTAAAATAAAATTAACGAACAAAAAAAATGTAATATGACTCCTACCGAAATATTGTGAGAAAATTATGTATGGGAAAATATTTACATTAACTAACTATAATGTTTGCAAATGCATGTGCGTAATATTAAGTTTTGACATATTAGAACTTTAATAATTTTGGTAATTTAAATAAATGAGAAAATAATAATAAACGAGAAAAAATAGAGTAGACCGTGTCAACTCTGTGATACCGAATTTGTTATCCTATGTGCAAATATATATGTCATAGCTGACTATGGAACAGAGTATGACTTTAAGTTACCATATTATCATATTATTCCATGCAAAATTTCATTGTGTGTCTGTGTTTTCAATATTTTCAAAGATTCAGCCAAACTACTACTGAAGTCGTATGGCAAACACGTTGGCCCTACTGATATATTAGTTTGTGTGAAATTTCAATATCACAGCTTTTATAGTTCTTGAGATATAGCTAAATAACTTTTGAAGTTGTATTTCAGCTACCAGAAGATGGCAAGAAAATTCACCGACTTTTATCAAACACATCGGCACTACTTATATATTTGCTTGTACAAAATTTCAATGCCACAGCTTTTACAGTTTCTGAAATATAGCTAAATAACTTTGGAAGTTATTTAGCTATATTTCATGACAGCTACCAGAAGGAGCCAAGCAATTTCAACGACTTTTAGTAAACACATTGGCCCTACTAATGTTTTCGCTTGTGTGAAATTTCAGTACCACAGCTTTGTAGTTTTCGAAATATAGCCAAATGAATTTTGAAATTGTATGGAAGCTACTCAAACCAGTCCCCCGATCATATCCAATTTATTATAATAAATCATTTGTGAAAATTTGGTGAACT
Source organism: Condylostylus longicornis (assembly GCF_029603195.1). Taxonomy (NCBI): domain Eukaryota; kingdom Metazoa; phylum Arthropoda; class Insecta; order Diptera; family Dolichopodidae; genus Condylostylus; species Condylostylus longicornis. Next base: position 151,304 of record NW_026578266.1, on the reverse strand, counting down.
TAGCTCAATTAGTTTTTGAGTTATCGTTGGGACGGACGGACAGACACAGCTAAATCGACTAAGAATTCGATGCTGATCAAAAACATACCCTTGAGTCTATATCTCAGACCGTTATTTCCTAGCTTTACAAACGGTAAGGCAAATTTTGTATACCCTTCGAACATACGTTCGTACGGGTATAAAAATATAGAAGTCTGAATAATTGTTGTTAATAACATTCTCTCTTTCAAAGAAAAGCGAAAAGTTTGGAGTCGTCATAGATGAACGATAACGAACTCGGGGTTGAGGCTGCGGAATTTGTTGTCGAACCCTCCATTTTGTGATAATAAGCCATAATACAAGTGCTAGTATGATTATACAGATGATGGTGCTATTTACATACTGCACCACATTGTGACCATCAACTAGTTGTTCGTTTGTGTTCAAATTATATAGTTGTTTTTCAAACTTAAAAACATTTCCTGAATACCTAGTATTTTTTCTGTCAAATTGATGTTGTGGCAGATTGTGGATAGAGGCCACGAACTTGGTGATATTACAGCACCGTACGAAGAAAATGTTATTGCTCCTTGTTTCAATTGGCATTTGTAAAGTTGTAAAATTCCTGCTTGTTCTAATGTTAAACTGATTGTATCATTTTTAGCACTTTTCCAAAAATTTTTTAAAAAAAAGTGCTTATTAGTTTCACTCTGTCCGTCCGTGGACACATTTTTTGTTTACAAAACTTCCACACCCCTGAATATAGAAAGCTGAAATTTTATATGTACATAGATATTTACTAGAAACTTACTTCTGTAGAACAAAATTTTTACCTATTTCCCCCCATCTAGAAGTTATATCCCCACAAAACCCTAAAAATGGCCTTTTTTAACTATTTGTTGCAATGAAACCATAAGCATTTCTGAAATTTTGCAAAAGTAAACGGCTTGCTTCCACTAGCGCGGTATACTATAGTTAAGCTTTAGAAAAACAAAATGGTCGTTCAAATTAACCGTTACCTAGAGTCCCTTTTTTTCAAATTTTTGATGTCGTTTTTCTTCTAGATCCCAGCCTGTAGAAGCTTAAAATTTGAGGGGCTTTTAGACATTAACAAATAGTTCATTTCGTTACAAGAAAATTTTTTTCCATCTCCACCCCCTCTCAAGTTATCGCCTCTTGAAATTTGTAAAAATTGAATTTTGGACACCTTATATTTCCGAAATCGCAAGTTTTTTCAAATTTCTATAAACGTAAAAAGCTAACGGTAAATTCCATGACATTAAAATATATTATTATTTTCCTTAACTAACAAAATTAACCATTAAAATCGAGACTTATGTTAGCCCTACTTTATATTAATTTTTGCTTTATTTCAAAGACTGCATATATGCATCATCCTAAATTTATGCAATCCTAGAAATAGTTTTGTATATAAATGAAAATAATTTGAATAGTGTGATAGGTATACATAGACTGTATTTAAAAGCAGAATTTTCACTTGTTGAAGGGAAAAGTGCTACAATACAAAGCATTGGTTTGACCCAACTTTATTACAAATTAAGTTGAACGTTCCTGTTTTGTCGATAACGAAAATCCAGTTATTTCTGGTTTTCATAGGAATTCATATTTGCTGCCGATTCATCCTTAAAATAACATAACTTTCAGGTAATTTTGTCTGATGATTGAGTTCACATAGCGTTTGCTCAATGTGAAGTTAAATTTCATATTGAGCAACTTCAGATTTTTCGTTGTATATAGGATACAGCTTCCGGGACTACAATTTGTTGGCTTAAAGAATAAACAATTTTTAAACTCAGTTTCCTTAATTGGATAATATGAGTCACGAGTTAAATTAACTATGATGTATCCCAATGATGTGAGGTTATCAATCACAAAATCATCCTCATGAGGTGTTGGTATCGGGATAATGTGAAAAATTTGATACAATTATGCTTGCAGCAGAGTTTTGCATTCAAATATGAGGCGAGATGATTTTATTCGGTCTAGTATTGTCATAATTTGTATAGTTGTAGAAGTTGATGTGTATCTTTTATTTCGGGAATATAGCTACAAGCCGAGTATGTCCTCTTATGATGGACAATTGTTTCCTTAAAACTTTTGGAGTAATTATAATGTGATGGTTAAATGCTTGTTGTGTTGATATCATCGCATCTAAGATTGAGTTTTGTTCCTGTTCTAGTTCGTTAATCGTTACGACAACTGAATAGTGATAACGACCAGAGAGTATTCAGATTCTGTAGTATTCTGAATACTAACGCTTAAACTTCACTAAATTGAATGTGGCCTCTAGTATAGAAGTAAAATATAGTTTTTTAATAACTCCCACTTTGTATGACTATTTAATTTTGCATCATCAATTTAGTTTTCTAGTTCGTTAGCTGTATCTCGGACTAGGATGCCAAACAGAATATCTGACTGCTTTCCAAAAAAACGAATGGTGATGAGGAATGGTGATGAGGAATGCTGATGAGAGCCGCTTAGAAATAAGTTTGTTTAGTATCTGTCATTAACTAGCTTTAAGCAAAGATGAGTATTTCGTTAAATGAATTTCAGGTATTCTTTGTAGATGTCTTAAATTTTGATAATAAGAAGTCAAGTTGTAATAGACGACGAACTGCCACTCTGAGTTAAAGAAATGTACCTCTTCTATGCCTTCAAAATATACTGCTGGATAATGTTAGCAGGGTGAAAAACTACGTAGAACTATCGAAGTGAGTAAAAGTGAAACAATATTTTCATCGGTGAATTAGCCTTCTTTTGTCTGTAGATTTTTGACGTTCAATTAGTTCATCTATTGGTGGCCTTACAGGAATCGAAGTAGGGTTAATAGAAAACTTGCTTCGTTAACTTACTTGTGATAACTTATGTAAGGCAGGGCGTTTTTTAGATGTTTTGTTATTGTTAGCTTTGCTGTTCTGGAGAGATGTTACAGCGGCATTACTGAATAATGTAAGTTGTTGTGTAGAGCTGCGATTTGTGCTTTCTGGGTTTTTATTATGTCACCGGCGGATCGGGCCACGAAATATCCGCAGTAATGTATGCTTGTGGTAAGAGTCCACTAAAATCCAAATAGAAATCCAGACGCGACGGACTCACAATGAGCGGCTCTCTGGTCTGCGACTGATCCCTGAGGGACAGCAGAAATTATATGTGCTGCCTTATACGAGGGAATTATTCTCAAAGGCTCGAAGAAGAGAACTCCGAAATAAAACAAAACAAATGCAATAAACAAAACACAAAGATTGAATACCCTAGGTGGTACTCCAGTAATGCTGAAAAATCTACACTCTTCAGAGGCTGGTCTCATGGATTCTGTGGCAGACCACTTATTGCATAGTAGATCGGCGTTGATGGACCCATTTAGAAGTAGATCGGGGGTCATGCGATCACCCCCATTGGTGATTACAGAGAAAAAGGACATAGTTAAGGATGATAACTCTGAGAAATAGTCTAATAAGTTTGCGGAAGACAAAAAAATGAAAAGGTAAGAGGGTAATATGAAAAGGCATCTTATACAGGAGAGTAAATTTGATACTCGGACTCGAGAATAACCGAGTTGGAGAGTCTTTGTAAGGTGGTACAAAACGAGATCTGTAAATTACAGGCAGAGAATGTAGATTTAAAAAATCAAATAAAATCTGCATCAACAGAAAAGAAAAACAAAGATGCGGAAGTTATTGTATATAAAACCGACGAGGAAGAACTGGCTAGAGAAACTGACTGGATCCTAAAACAGAATAATGCAAAGAAGCGAAAAATGGAAAAGTCTCCTGAAATAAATTCAGAGACGACAGTCAAAAAAAATAATGCAACCAGCCCTAAAATGAAGGCTGAAAATCCAAAAAAGCACAAGCCTCCTCCGGTTATATTGCGCAACATTAAGAACTACTCCCACATAGTTAAGATATTAAGTTCAATATGATGAATAATGACCAATTAAAAATAAATGTGGAAAATGAAAATGAATACAGATTACTAACAAAAGCTATAAATAAGGATAGACTGGAGTGGCACACTTATGAGAATAAACTGACGAGGCCAGTTAAAGTTATGGCTAGAGATCTCCATCCATCGTGTGAGCCAGAGGATATAAAAAAGGAGCTCATTAGCAAAAGGCTTTAAATGCCTAGGTGTTGTAAATAAAATCAAAAGGAAGAAGGAAAATGGAAAATATATTTCAGTAAAACTTCCGCTCTTTATGTTATCTTTTGACCATTCGGAAGAGATAACCAAGATCTATAAAATAGAATACTTACAGCACATGAGAGTAAAAATTGAAGCTCTTAGAAGCAGCAAATCCATTCCTCAATGCAAGAGATGCCAGAGATTTGGACACACACAAAAGTTTTGCCAAAGAGAGGCTAGATGTGTAAAATGTGCTGGTAATCAAATGACAGCGGAGTGCAACAAGAAGGATAATTTTCAGCCCAAATGTGCGAACTGCAATGAGGCACACCCTGCTAGCTATCGAGGCTGTTTGGTTGCAAAAGAATTGCAAAAAAGAAGATTGAAAAAGAATAAGACCATACAGAACCAAGTTAAATTTAATGAACAAAAAGCTCCAAAAATAGACAGAATGACGGCACCTAGTAAGGCGTTAAAGGGAGTATCTTATTCACAAGCGCTTCAAAGCAAAATCCCACAAAAAAAGAAAATGAAGGAACCTGAGAACAAAACCCCACAAATAAAGAGAACTGACGCAGACATTATGCAAATGTTGCATAGTATGTTGATTAGAATTGACGAGATGTCTAAAATATTATTAAAAATAGAAAATGGATACACTGAGGTGTATACGGGGACAACAAAGAAATTAAGAAAAGATGTACGTAAATGAGGTAAGTATAGTAATTTGGAATGCTAATGGTGTTTTTAATAAGAAACGAGAATTGTTGATGTTTCTCAAAACGAGAAATATAGATATTTGTTTGCTGCCGGTGGCTTATATGACATATTTTACGGGCCTTAAAATAAAAGGTTATGATTGCTATAAAGCGATACATTCCAGTAATCAGCCAAGAGTAGGTAGTACAATACTAATAAAAGAAAGTATGGAACATAATGAAGAATTCAAGATAGATATAGCTGAAATTCAGTTTATTTCGATAAAAATTACATCGACTAAACGGGACTTTAGTGTTGGTGCTGTATACTGTCCACCAAATTGCAGCATTAAGAGAAATGCTTTTTAAAGATCTCCTGTACAAACATGGACATACATATCTAATAAGAGGTGATTATAATGCCAAACATATAGATTGGGGTTCTAGAATCACCTCAACTAGAGGAACAAAGCTAAGAAAAGCTATTCAAGAGCTAGGTTGTTGCTATCACTCCACTGGCACTCCTACTTATTGGCCTACTGACACTAACAAGATGTTATTGACTTTTTTATAACCAAAAAAATATCAGAAAACTTTCTAAGCCTTGAAGATAACTATGATTTTAATTCGGATCACTCTGCTGTCATATTAAAACTAAGTGGAAAAATAACTAAAACATTATTTAGGCGCAGTTTAACAAATGGCACTACAGATTGGGTGAGCTTTAGATACGAAATAATAAACAATATTGACGTAAATATTAATACACAATCAAGAGAATAATTAAATCTTGGGTTAGAAGGATCTATTAAAATCATACAAAAAGCTGCATGGAATAATACCAAAGTACAAACCGACAGCAAAGAGCTATCCTGGAGAAATAACTGATTCAGTAGGTGAAAGTACAAGGGCCAGACGTAGATGGCCACGTTCGCGTCACCCTGATGATAAAACAGACTTTCCCAGAAGTTTAAAAGAAAAATCCAAGAATTTAAATCGGCAACATACTAAAATTATACAAAGAACTTGTCAGCTACGAGGGAAACGAATTATTCTTTATGGAAAGCCACAAAGAGCAAAAAGAGACCGTGGTTAATTGGTTAATCGGCTCCGCCACTGATGAAAGCAAATTGAAGTTGGGCGAGGAGCTATATTTCCTCGTATTGCCATAAATTGGTCTAATGCTGAAATAAAGGCCCCGCTGCATAGTAATGATGCGGCTCCAGGATAAAACGAAGCTTTAGCTACGAAGCAAACAAACGCACAAGTATAACCTTTTATTGTCTTGGCGTTACGCAACGTGCTTGATTTAAGTTGTATTAGACCAGCAAAATCAACACCCGTGTCAGTAAACCATGGGAAAATGGTTACTTTGACTGCATGTAGATCACCCATAAGTTGTATATTTGGGTTATATCTATGATAAATGATACACTCCGCTATTCATTTCTTAACCTTTTGGAGTCCGTCGGCAATCCAAAATTTTCCCAGGATCCATGGCATATTTAAATCTTTCCCCCCATGAAATGTTTTTTGGTGTGCGTGGTCTATTATTAATGACGTCAAATGACTAGAACCTGGTATTATAATAAGATATTTAGAATTGTCGTCGATATTTGCTCTTCGTAGTCTGCCTCCCACTCTTAAGAATCGTCTTTCAAAAATGGGCGAAGCTCTAGTATCTTGCTGTTAACAGGCAGTAACTTGTTTTTAATTAGGCAGCCATTTTCTGTGTTATAGACAGTTTGTTCTAGTTTGATTTGGAATACAGTACAATTTCTAATTCCGTTGTTGTTAGTTGTCCAGTATTCTTCCTGGATTTTTTGCATTATTGAAAAATCTTTGATAGAAGGCGATGGTTCTTTGAAGTCTTGGTAATGACGAAAATTTTTCGATGGAAAAAGTTTTGGTTGGTGTTCTTACTGACATAAGGGAATTAATTTTTAACTCCAACTGCATTGGCTGAAGTGCCTTGTCTGTCATATTTATTGTATCATTAATTTTTAGCTCCAACTGTGTTGGTTGAAGTGCCTTGTCTGTCATATTTATTGTATCATTATATAGTCATTCTGGTTCTCACCACCACAATTTGTCTTCAATAATTTGTTTTAGGCCTATTCCTCATAATGCCAAGTCAGCTGGATTCTCAGTCATATTAACATAATTCCAAATATTCTTCATTGGTGATTGTTCAATGAATTTAACGCGGTTGTAAGCGAAGGTTTTTCACTTGCTTGGGTTTTCCTGGAGCCAGGAAAGTACTACTTTTGAATCGGTCCATGCATACAGTACTACATCTGATATTTCTAAGTCATCTACAGTCTAATTAAGCACTATTGACCTAATTGAAATTTCTTCATACAGCTGCAGAATGGATGGATGACGTAATCAAGAACGAGTTAAAAGCAGAAAATTTAAAAAAAAATTCTCCTCGAACTGGACTCAAACGAGTGACCTACCGCCTAGAAAGCGCTTTCTAGGCGGTAGTTCACTTGTTTAAGTCCAGTATCACCAGGCTACACAGAATCTTGAATTTTTCTTTATAATTCTATATTTTATTCTTATTTCGTATAAATTTTCAAAAACCATCGTATTTTACATTATATAAAATTATTATTTTGTTTTTACCTAAACCTTTTCTTTATTTGAAAAATTACATTCATATGTACATACATACATATATTTGAATACAATTATTATTTTGTTTTTGCATAAACCTTTTCTTTATTTGAAAAATTTAATTATATATATATGTTCACGTACAGTTTTAAAAAATAGGAATACATTCATAATTATGTACATTTGCACTTAAAATTTTATTTCTAATTATTAGAACGAAAAACTGTATAAATCCAAATTCTAATACATTCATGTGTACATACATATATTTGAATAAAGATATTATTTTATTTATGCCTAAACCTTTTTTTTTATTTGAAAAATATATTTTTTTATTTTTTTTATTTTATTTTAATTTGCACCAAACAAGATGCTGCATAATTACAAAAATTTACATAGTTTACAAAAATTAACAAAAATATACATTATACATTATATTACTTATAAACTAAATTGAATTACACTAACAAAACATTAAATGAATTTATTACACAAATGTAATATGATACATATAAAAAAAATAATAAATAAAAAGAAAGAATTTTATTATGTTATCATTTATGCTGAGTAGGTATTTAATATTTATACGATTTAATAATTGTACAATTAGGTCATATAATTATCATTTGATATTGTACTAGGTCAGTAGTGAATTATGAATTTTTTTGTTTGACGTGTATTTTGTAACACCTGGTGAAAAAAGATGACTAAACCGATTGAATACAGTACAACATCTATTTATTGGTTCATTTTTAGCATATTCAGTCCTATGTGTATATTCTTTTAAGAATTTAGTATGTCTGGTAGGTCTGACGTCGTTGTTGATAATAATTTTGTCTCTAATGAAGTCCACGTCTATTTTTCCTGTTAGGACATCATAGGTAAAACAAGAAGACAACAAAGATCGGCGTGACTTCAGACTCAACATATTCAGGGATTGAAGTCTAATTTTATATGAAGGAATATTTTGGAAGTCATTGGGGTTATATTGGCTTCTCAAAGCAAATAATAAAAATTGTTTTTGAACCGACTCAGTTTTATTTCTGTGTACAGAAAATGCCGGATTCCAAATAATACTGCCATATTCAAGAACAGAACGAACAAGGGAGCAATAGAGGGATTTAGTTACTTCAGTATTGTTGAATTCTCTGGCTCTCCTCTTAATGAAACCTAGCATTTTGCTTGCTTTAGAAACAATAGAATCATAATGAAAATTGAAATTGAGTTTACTGTCCATAATAATACCTAGATCAGTAATATGGTCAACGCGTTCTAAAGTGGAGTTTTGAAGTGAATATTCTTGAAAGAGGTTTGAACCCTTACGTGAAAAACTAATAACATTACATTTTTTAACGTTAAGATCTAATTTTTTAGTCTCGCACCAAGAATTTAGATGTTCTAACTTTAATTGGAGATAATTAGTGTCAGAAATATCCTTTACAATATGATACATTTTCAGATCATCAGCATAAATCAGATGCGGAACACCCGCCAAACACTGAGAGAGGTCAGAAATGAAGATTTTGAAAAGAATAGGGCCTAAATGACTTCCTTGGGGAACTCCAGAGTAGACATGGATAGGTTTCGACTTAACACCCTGGAACTTGACAAATTGGGTCCTTTCAGTGAAGTAAGATTTTAACCATCCCAATAGTGGGTTCCTAAAACCAAATTGTCTTAGCTTATGCTCTAAGACAATGTGATCAATGCGATCAAAAGCTTTGCTGAAGTCTGTATATATCGCATCTACTTGAAACCCTCTTTCCATAAACGAAAGAATATCGGAATAAAAATTGAAAGGTTGGTGGTCGTAGAGCGACCAGTCCTAAAGCCGTGTTGCTCATTATTTAGTAATGGGTTAACAATGGGTGCAATTATACCCGTAACCAATTTTTCAAGTAATTTAGGAATGACAGATTGAATGGCAATTCCCCTATAGTTTTCAACCGCAGTCTTATCCCCCTTTTTATGAATAGATATGAGGTATGAAGTTTTCCATATTAACGGGAGAAAACCAGAGGATAATGATTTGTTAAAAATCAAAGTAAGCGGATATGATAAATTGTGTCTACAGTTATGAAGAAGTATAGGCGGTATAAGGTCCGGTCCAGGTCCTTTATTGGTTTCTAAGTCACAAATACCCTGAAGTACGTTGTCTACTGAAAGATGAACATCTTTAAAAAGGGGATGACCGTTATCTATACTAGTGGGGGTATAGACATAATTAGAAAGAGAATCTAATCTATAAGTTTGTTGAAAATTATCAGCAAAAAAATTGCAAATCTCAGAGTTAGAAGATGATATTAACCCGTTTTTGCTCATGGAACTCGGATATCACGAGGATTTACGTTTGGAGTTAACAAAGTCAAAATATCTTTTCGGGTTCCCCAAAATCGAGCTGCCTATATTTTGGATATAAATATCATATGCCTCATTGGATTTATTTTTGAATTCATTCGCCAACTCATTATATTCATTAGTAAGTGAGTTATTGTCCCTAGAATGCTTAATTTTATTGTATAATTTATTTCTCCGATTACGTAATTGTCTTAAATTACGGTCTAACCATGGTTCCGCAGTCTATCCTTTTTAAGGATTCTTGGAACATGGGCGTCAATTAATCTGAACAAAATAGAGTAAAAATTGGAGATAACATTGTCTAAATTGTCCTGATGGAACATATCGTTCCAATTAATTAAGCTAAGAGCATAATTGATGCCGTTGTAGTCGGCGTTAAGAAAATCATATACAATCTCTTTATTGTAAGATGTAGAGAACTTAAGTTTGTTATTAGGAAATTCGAGAACAATTGCATTATGATGAATAGAATTTTTGAAAAGGTTCTCTTCGTCTGTAGCAAGTCGGACCCGTATGCTGTCATAGGCATTTGAGAAAGCTAAGTCCAACCAATTACCTCTTTCATTTGGGTAACGTACCACCTGCTGCAAGTCGTTCCCATAGAATGTACTAACGAGATTAAAATCGATGTCTTCCATGAAGTTGACTGGAAGAAGATGGTTATCATATTCATCGTTGATTAAAATCGCCTAGAACAACTATCTCATCATCCTCATGCATTTCTGAAAATATTTCGTTACATATGGTAAAGAAATCGTTATAAGAGGGTTCGTCAGAATTAGGGGGAACGTAAACCACTCCCACATAGGTATAGATTCTACCTGAGTACATTGTGATAAATTGATGGTCGAATGTGGAAAAAACTGAAGTGGATACCAATTGGTTTGGTGACCGATTATTGACGGCGATCAAAACGCCCATACCCCTGGATTGACCAGTAGTTGTATAATCACGATCTTTTCTGTATACAGACAATTACTGTCTGTATACAGAAAAGATCGTGATTACTGTCAAGTATTTCCTCATTTTTGAAAGAATCGTTCAACCACGATTCCGTAAGAGTTAAAATATTGAAATTGCAAGATTTAGCGTCAATAAAGAGATTTTTAAGCTTTCCTCTTAAACCGCTGCAATTATGGTAAAATATGTTAGAGAAAACAGATGATTTGATGGGACGAATGGTCACAAGACTACTATGGGAGGCTTTAAGGGTGGGTCCGTCACTATTTAAACCATTTTGATGGTGATTTAGAGGATCCCGACGGAAGAAAAAACCTATCGTTTGATTCCCTCATTCTTTGTAAGTAATCAACCCATTTACTCTTCATGTGTTTCCGATAAGTCTGTAGGTCCTTCTCGACACTTTCAGGTTGCATATTTAAAGTTTCATGAAATCTTTTGCACAGTCTCAGGAGGAGAGTGTAATCAGAAGGGAGATCCTCACTTTCTATGAAAACTTTTATGCCGAACTGAGCTTTGCCGTCATGATGCACTGTGTCCGCCGCGTCATGTAAGTAAGCCAGATAAAGCTTAACGTTTTCATAGACAACCCTGTCTCTAAAGCGAGACAAAATGTACGTACTGTCACCAGCCTCAACTCAATGTTTCGCCCTGGATGAAATTTGAATACTTGCCAATATTATTGTTATTGGTACCATTATTCATATGATTGTCAGTATTATTGCTAATAATATTATTATTGCCGTCATTATTATTACTGTCATTATTATTATTATTGTCATTAATATTAATACTATAATTGTTATTATTATTGTTCTTATTGCTGGTATTATTATTATTATCAATATTATTATTATCATTATTATTATTATTATTGTTATTATTATTATTATTATTATTATTTTTATTATTATTATTATTATTATTATTATTATTATTCCTTTTATTGCTGCCTTTATTTTTATTAATCTTGTCATTGTTTTTCCTATTTTTATTTCTGTTATTGTTGTTTTTTAAATTAGTAGTATTATGTTTTGTATTAATTTTGTTAGTATTGTTATTGATAAAATTTGTGTCTCTATTGTTTTTCTTTTTGCTACTGTCAAATCTATTTTACTGTTATCAGTATACTGTTATTCAAATCTATAATACTGTTAGTAGAATTAGTGTCGTGGTTAGGCAGTTTATTCTTAACTTTAATGTTAGATTTATCAAAAAATTTTTCCAAAAGAGTACCTGCTTGCCAATGCTTACGATTTAGAATTTTCCTTAGTTTAGACCTTGGTACGCTGGCTTTAAAGGTGAGATATTTGGCCTTCTTTTTCTTTAATGAAGAAAACTTTTTCAAGTTTTCTTCATTAGGATAAAGATGCTGTCGCATTTTTCTTATTTTGAATTATTTTAAAAATTTTTTGTTTTTATTTTGTTTAAATTTTTTATTTTATTTTTTTTTTTTAAATATAACAGATAAATATTATTATAAAAGTTTAAAGAAAATTTTCAAAAAATTTTCTTTAAACAAAGAAAATTTTCTTTAAACTATTATAATATCAAAAGATATTATAATAGTTTGGAAAAATTCGCAAGAATTTTAAGTATATAAATATGTGCGTATATTTTTTTTAAAGCTTCCTAACTAATTTTTTTAAGGTTTCTATATGAATTGAATAATATTCGAAATTATGGTTTAGCGTATAGAAACACATAAGTATTAAATCATAGGAGTAACATACAGAAATAAATTTTTCAAATAAAGAAAAGGTTTAGCCATAAACAAAATAATATTTTTATTTAAATATATGTACGTACATGAATGTAATTTTTCAAATAAAGAAAAGGTTTAGGCAAAAACAAAATAATAATTTTATTCAAATTTGTGTATGAACAATAAAAATAAAATTTTAAGAACATAAGTACATATATTCTGTATGTATATTTTTTTAAAGTTTGCTGACGAAACATAATATTCAAAACAATAACAAATGAAGCATTAACATTCAGATGCCACAAAACATCTGATGTGTTTAACAAAAGCTGACATTTATTTACGTTAAAATTTTTTCGATTTTTCGAACCAAAAATATGTGATATCATTATATTTTCAAATATTATTTATTTCTCGGTTTGTGTTTCTAACAATAACGTAAAACGTATTTTTTGGTTTGTGTTTCTAATTATAAAATGTATAAAAGAAAAACGTGCTTTTGTTATACAAAATTTTTTTCAGAAAATCTTAAAATAGAGCTATTTGGGGCCTAAAAAGTTCCAATGTCAGATTTTTCTTGGACCCTAGAGCAAAACGCTATCTAATGCCTTTTATCCCATGTCTCTAGCCCTTGTAGAAGTACCCGTACTTTTTGGCACCGGAGAAGTAGCTATATATATAATTAAAGCCTCTTTGTGTAAGGTAGCTACCATACCCGTTATCTGAATAGGTCCAATTACAATAGCAGCCGTTGTTGGCACAAAAGAAACAACTCTTGAACGTTTGGTGTCGATTGCATTATTTTGTTTTCAGTTATCGTGCGATGGGACGGACGGACGGACATATCTAAATTAACGCAAAATTTTACGCTGACCAAGAATATCTATGCCGGACACGACTGCTTCAAGTGGTTTCAAACTAAATCTATACCAAAGTGAATAACTCTTCACGAAGATACGGGATATACAAATTGACGTCACTATCACATAACCAGCCATGTTATGAATAATCTACGAATTTGAGCAAATGACCTTTAATAGAGATTCAGAAATATAAATTTGATTAATGCCATACATATCTATCAGGGCACCAAGCTCAAATTATTTTTTGTCGAAATTTTGAATTGGAAAAAAATTAGAAAACAATTCTCAATGTTTTATGTTTTCGAAGTACATATGTCGATTGAAATATTTTTATTATGATGAATTATACATTATGTATAATGAAAAAAAATTATTGCAGAAATTTATTTAATATTATTATTAATATTTCTTGGTATTGCATTTTGCTGCTATTACAGCTTTTAAGTAGCTTTTCATACTGCTTATCAATTTGTAATTGTTGTTGTGGGGTGAATGCAATTGTTTTCAATCAAAAATCTGACATTCCTTAACAACTTTTGCGCAGTGTTTGGGGTCGTTATCATGCTGAAACATGTATAATCGCATATTTAGACCCAATTTTGCAGCACTTGGCTTTAAGCTGTTTTTCAAAATATCCAAGTAACCATTCTTATCCATAGTGTGGTCAATAAACGTCAGGTTCCCCCTCGCAGAACTCATACAGCCTTATACCATTATGTTACCACCATTAAGTTTTACTTTTGGCACAACGTTTCCTTTGTTGAACTCTGTATTTGGTTTTATTCACACTTTTGAGTTGCCATCGCTTCCAAAGATGTTGAACTTGCTTTCGTCGCTAAAAATTATGTTATTCCAGAAGTTATTTATGTGCTACCGGATTTATTTATGTGCTTTTTAGCAAAATTTATTCGTTTTATTTTGTTGATGTTATTAGGGGTTTTTTTCTAGGTTTTCAATATGTTGTCTTAAAGAAAGGGCCGAAATTTTTGGTTCCTTTTTTACGATGGTGATAACGACATGCTGTCCCTGCAAAGTAAATATTCTTTACATTAAATATTTAATAACATTTTTATATTAGTAAGCTCTATTGCTATTGTTCCATTTTGTTTATAATTTTTTATAACATGTTGAACCATAGCATGACTAACACCTATACAGGCTCCAATTTCTCTAAGAGATTTTTTCACAAAATTTAATTTTTTTTTTTTTTCATATTCATATCATTTATTTCAAACCAAAGTAAAAATTGTACAATTCAATAGCTAATTTACAATTAAGTGACGCATGTGATGAAAGTTCTTTACCTCTGCACATATTTCTTTAATAATATAATTTTGGTCAAAAAAAATATACTACTGTTGCAATAAAATTTTAAATTTGGAACTTTAATGAAAAAAAAAATCAAATTTTGAATTTTTATCGATCTCTTATTTTTCCAAATAGCCAAAATATAATGACTATGAAAACTTTTTCGAGCAAAAATTATACTCCGAATTTTATTTAACTCGGGAAATTCCCTTTTCGTTCAAAATTTATTTTATTTCATTGTCTACATATATGTACAAGTCACGCTTACTTGCATTTATTTTCAAAATTTGTTTGAAATAGAGAAATTTTGAAGACTTTTAATTAAAACACTCAAGGTGTATGAAAACTTATGTTACCCACGTATATCAATATTTCAAAAAAATTTGTTAGTTATTTTCTCAAAAACTATCAAAAATGTAAAATCGTTACTAAAACTCCAGTTACCGAAGTTTAATTTGTACAAATTCATCAATTTATCTCGCTATTTGTAAAACCGTTGACGTAAATTGAAGAAGATTTGGTTGAAATTGATGTACACCAGTTTACAAAAGAATATCTCGCTAAAAATTGTAATTCGTGAAAACTAAACCTATGAAATTTGGTGCGATTAATGAACTGAATTTTTGAATTGTTGTACGTTAGAATGGAGGTTTAGATTGTTATCACAGTCTTTTGGTACCTTTATTTCACATTATTTGCCACGAAAAAACATGGTTAAGAGTGAAAAGTCGATGATATATGTATTATCTTACATATATACATACATATAACTAAATTTCATAGAACAATATTACCTCTAAACTCCTTTTTACAACCAAACCCTATAGAAAATATTTTGAAGTTGATAACTTTGTTTTTATGTAATTTAAAACATATGTATACATATAATTGTTTTCATATTTTCAAAAACCTGCTGCCATTTCAAATAAAGTGCATGTAATCTGAAACTTAACATACCCAATTTTTGAAGGAAAATTTTTGGACATGGAGGTCTTTTTATTTCTTTTAACTTACATTTTCCAAGAAATGCTCTTTGGCGATTGTATAGTTGTCGGTCGAAAAGATACGATTTTCATATGGTTTATAAAATATAATTTTTACTAAAAGAAAAATTTACAAAATTTATTTTTAAAAGACCGCAGTTTCAAGATGAAATGTAGTGGATTAAAAAACTAACACAGAAAATCCTTAAATATAAATGTGTTCTAAACTTCATTCTGCATTACAATAAATTCAAAATTTGTAATTCAAAATATGCAATATAATATGTAAAATTAAATAGGAACGAATTAAAAGTCTAACTCGTATGGTAATATTAATGAAAAAGAAAAGTTATTTTGTATGTATAAATTTTAGTTCGTATGACTGGGTTATTTTTCGTTTTGAATTTAAAACAAAATCTAATCTTATCTAATTAAGTAAAATTAACATAAACCAGATTTGTATTTGCACATTTACATAAATCAAATGTATGCATTTATATATGTAAATAGTTAAACTTTTAAAAATGCACAATAAATATACATACATATGTACATAAGTTGGTTTTATTTTTACAATTCGAATCACTTAAAATAAAGAGATTTTTTATTTGCAGAAACTTCCATTATTTTTTGTCGCGTTATTCAATATAATTACGATTATCCGATCGGTTACGTTCAGGTTTTATTGTGACGTCATTGGAATCGGTTTGGAAAGTTCCATCCCAATTAGTAGGCAAAATAATAGTTTCATTTGAATAGCCGTGTATGTCCCATCCAGAAGACATATTTCGGTTAGCAGCCCCACATTGGTTGTGACTTTGTATGGCTTCTTGTTTGGAACCAACGAAAGTTCCGTCCCATTTTGGAGGTAATTGTGTTGCTTTGGTTTGAAATGCGAAAAAATTCCTGGGATCTGTTATTGATTGGTTATAGCGACGAACTCTGGCTACTTGGCCTGCATCAGTGACACATCCTGGTTCAAATTCAAACTTCCCATTCCATCCTTCACACTTTATGGGAATGTAATCATCCTTTTTTTTCATTGACATTTTTTCAGCACAATATTCAAAAATATATGTTAAACTTAGTCGATTTCAGATATTGTTATTTTTTTTAATTTATAAATTGCCGTTTGCAACAATTTTATTCATATGTATGTAATTTGAACGTTATAAAGTATAATATTGTCCGTACAAATAAAAGCGTAATTGCTACCTTTAGAACTTTTCTGAATACTAATGATTAAAATTAATTTTTATAATATACTTACGTCAATTTTTAAAATTTTATTTGTTTTTAAGTAGGAGAAAAAACTATAAAGCGTTACACCTACGTTAGAACAAAGAAGTTGAAAATTCCATAAATGTACATCATTGTTCAACTAGATAATAGAAATTATATTTTTCACCATTTTTTATACTGTGAAATAAGTAAAAAAAACTTAAAGTCTTAATAAAGAATAACTTTTATTACAAAAAAACTTATGAATTTATTTTGAACTTTTTGTTTTCATTTATTAATGTGAATCGGTCATCCAAACATGTTATGTAACAGGCGAATACTTTTAGATATTTTTATGTAAGATAAATTTACTTATTTAAATTGCTAAATTTTACCTGAAATTTTGCAAAATTTTTTAATATATTACGAGGAATCAATAAAAATGAACAATTGTTTTTATTAATTCTTTGTATTCAGGGTCTTCAAATAGTTTATAATAAAATAAATGTAGTGGGTATTTTTCCAAACACATCAACATATTCTATTTAATATATTCTCGGAATTGTGTCTTTCAACAACGCATTGTGAAAATTCGTCATATAATCGTGACGATTACTATGAAAAGCATTGCGGAAATCAATTTCCCGACAATTTCATTATGCATCTGTAACTTAGCTAGTAGAGGGTCTGTCGTCTGTCTAGAAAGCGTTAAGTCACTCGTGTTTGTCCAGTTCGAAAAGAAAAATATTTCATTATTCGATTCATTTGTTCTGCAGTTGTATTAATTTCCTTTCTTTATCGCTATACAATATACAAGAAATACTTTATTTGTTTAAATTGAAACCGATCCGCATGAAAATTTAGTTACTCAGCAAGTTATTTATTGTTTTTTAATGTATGTCAAATGTAAGTGTTTTTTATACCCTACACCTTCGGGAAGGGTATATTAACTTTGGTATGGAATTTGTAGCCACTTGAAGGAGAAGGTGAAGGAGTATGGACATATATACATATATTCTTGCTCAGCGTTAAAGTCTGTGTTGATTTATACATGTCCGTCAGTCCGCCTGTCCGTTACATCGCACGATAGCTCAAAAACGAATAATGTAATCGACGACAAATTTTCATAAGTCGCTTCTTTTTCCAAGAACGAACCCTACTATAATTGGACCAACGGGTTCGGGAAGCTGCCATACCACTCAAAGAGTTTATTTTAAATATTTCAAAAATTAATAAAGGTATAAATATGATATATATATTTTGTATACGTGTGTTTAAGTACATTCAACATATGCTCTAAAAACTTAAATGGGCCAATAGACCTAGGAATCAATACATCTCTATATTTTAATTCTAATCCTGTTGTTTTCTTCTTAATATGTTCTTTCCATTTTAGCTTGACATCAAGACTAATTTCAAAATACACAAATGCATTTTTACACGAATCTATTTGAAATGCACTACCGAAAGCGAACTCTATAAATTTTTGCGAGAAGGTAAAACTTTGCGAACTCACAAACTTAGTATGTGATATATTATTTGAAAAGATAGAGGAATTTTAAAATTTTTGGAATGGATAAAAGATAAGCAACAGGTCAATTAAATTTTATTAATTGTAATCCAATTTATATATTAACTCATTTTTTCTGTCCTTTTTATAAATCGCCGTAATGAAAGTTCTCTTCTAAACGATTGGGAAAATTTCAGATGAACAAAATTCACATACGTATAAATCTGAAGGACCTACAATGAAGAACGACTTTTACTCAAAAATTATCTGAGCAACGTCTTCTGGTTTTTGGGAAGGAGCTTGAAACTATGTTGGTGAGATATTTTTCTAAGAGCGAGCTCGCGTCAAAATTGAAAAAATAATTCCAAAATAGGTGTTAATATATTCAAAATTATTGTTCAACCTCACTTAATGTAATGCACACATTTTTACCCACCGTGTTGTGTATACAAATTTTACATATCGAGTTTTCGGTGGGAACGCACTTCTCTTTGGCAGGGAAGTGTAAATAAACTATTTTTAGCAACCTGTCGGTCTGTCGGTTTGTGTGTGCACGCGTGTATTTCAAGTTCGGCTGAACCGATTTTGATGAAATTTTATACGTAAATTTATCTCGACTATGGCACAGATTGATCAAATTTTGGGATATATCAGGAACTGCACTTTTTAGCGGGCCTCTTTTATATTATTGTTCATTATGAAGAAAATATTCAACAGATTTTCTTGAAATTCCATATATAAGCTTCGCTCGACCCTCCGCGGAACCTCATAGTTTTGGGAAGAAATCAGGCTTCAGCAACTGGACGTTTACTACGGGCCAAATATACAGTTTTGCGTATATAAAGGGAAATAATCAACATATTTCATTGAATTTTTTTTCTCTTTGTCTGTCATCAAAAGAAGGAAGAAAGCATGAATGCTACTAACATGCCATTCCCTGGCAACCCATTGTTAGTTATGTGTTTTACCACCAAAACCTCCTCCCTATATGTTATAGTTTTTTCAACGCTCCCCGATTTGGTGACGTACATTTTGCGCTAAATCAGAAGACAAATTCCTCTTTTATGGAATACTACATATGGCCAACTACATATGGAATTTTTAGATTTCTGTGCAAATCTCCATTCAAGGGGCATCCACCATATTCCATAAAACCCTATTCTGCAACATTTGTAATCGCTGGACATGTATTTGTTTGGCACATCCTCGCACTGAATACCATATAACCAAACCGGTTTAAGTATATGGTTATAGAGCAGGATCTTATTCTGTGTTGGTAATCTTGACTTGCGACTTAGGAGCTAATATATCTCTATATTTTGATTCTAATTCTGTTGTTTTCTTCTTAATATGTTCTTTCCATTTCAGATTGACATCCAGTGTCATTTCAAAATATTTTGCCGGATTTTCCTGCGCAATATTTACCCCATTTAAATTAAGACGTGGAGGGTTTACAAGAATTTTATTTGTAAATTTTACTTATGCAGACTTAATTTCATTTACTTTTATTTTCCATTTTTTGGCTCAAAACTATTGCTTGCCTGCTGCAACTTTCCTGTGCCCTCAATTATAGCTCCCATTCTTTCTAGTAATAATTTTTCAAAAAGTTTCGACAAAATTGGTAGCAGAGAAATTGGTATATAAGATTTGGTCTCATTTAAAGGTTTACCAGGTTTTAGTATCATTATAACTTCTGCCACCTTCCAAGCATTAGGCACATATTTTAACCTTACTGCAGAGTTTATTAAAAACGTCAACATTGTTATACCTTTTTTTGGTAATTGCTTCAGTATCTCAAAGGTAATTAAATCATAGCCCGTTGCTTTCCTTGACTTTAAACTTTTTATTTCTTCCACTATTTCTCTTTGTGCAAATTATTTTTTTTGTTTTGCAAGGTGAAAAAATCTCGAAAGACGAAGAAGGACGGCGCTACCACCTTTTTCTTAAACTGACCCTACAGGTCTATTACCTCTGCGATAACTTGGTTTTACAGTACAGGAATTAAATACCTTTACCAAAATGTATATACCATGGCGCATTTACCATGCCCGGTACTTTATTCTGGAAGGTTTAAATTTTCTTAAAGTGAGTATTCTTGGCACAACCCCACAGTTGAATGCCATATAGCCATACTGGTTTAATGATTTGGTTATAAATCAATATCTTATTACCGATTGCCAAAGTTGATTTACGACCTGGGTGCCAATTATTTTCTCTATATTTATTTTCTAATTCTATTTGTTTCTTCTTTATATGCTCTTTCCACCTTGGTTTGACATCTAAAGTTATCCTAGGTATTTTGCTGAGTTATGGATTGCTACGTTCGTTCAATGTAAGTTAAGGTGGATTCACTATTTTTCGATTAAAGAAGTTTATGTGAACCGCTTTTACTTCGTTAAACTTCACTTTCTAATCTGGGTTACCTAGTCCACTGGGTTATTGTGTCGAATCGTCAATATACTACAGCCTGCGGTTTAGAAGAAAACTACATCAAAAATTTGGAAAAAACGTCTTTCAGATAACGGTAAATTTGAAAAATGCTCATGGTTCCATTGCAACAAATAGTTAAAAAAGGCCATATTTTAGGATTTTGAGGGGGGGGGGGGGGGGGATAACTTTTAGAGTGGGTGACATAGGTAAAAATTTTGTTCTACTGAAATAAGTTTCTAGTAAAGTTCAATGTAAATATAAAATTTCACTTTTCTATCTTCAGGGTGTAGAAGTTTTGTAAACAAGTAAAGTGTCCACGGACGCACGGACGGACGAACGGACGGACGGACGGACAAACGGACTGACAGAGTGACACTAATAAGCATTGTTTTCAAAAACTTTCACTTTTTTGGAAAAGTGCTAAAAAGAGAAAAGCCAGACGTAGATGGCAACGTTCGCGTCACCCTGATAATAAGACTGTTTTAAACAGACTTTTCCGGGTGCTTAAAAGAAAAATCCAAGAATTTAAATTGGAAACTATATAAAGAAATTATATAAAGAAATTTTCAGCTACAACGGGCGAGGGGCAATATAGAGAAAGCCAAATTGTTTGCTAATCACTTAGAAAGCATATTCACACCAAACGGAATAACATCAGATGAAAGTTTAGTAGAATCTATCGCAAATGAAGCAAGCAGCTTAGCTCTACTTACTCAATTAGAAATTGCGGAAGAGATGAGATACCTGAAGTTGAAAAAACTCGCCAGGTTTTGATCTTATTTCTGCGGAAGTACTGAGAGAGCTACCAGTTTTGGTGCCCAAACCCGGGAAATCCTTGAGGGTAACAAAGTCTTACACGCCCATTTCACTGTTACCAATGATGTCTTAGTTTTTCAAAAGCAGCTATTAAAGAGATTGTAGCCAATAATGGAAAATAGAGGCCCCATACCAAACTATCAGTTTGGTATGGGGCCTCTATTTTACAATAGACCAGGTTCATACAATAATGAATATTACAAAAAAAAGCCTGAAAAATAAAAAAATAAGGCAGTATATTGGACCCAAAATTGTACTTGCTTTACACGAGTGATCTACGACAAATAGAAAATACTAGAGTTGCTGAAGATACTGCAATATTGCCAGTGGTATCCAATAACCCAGTGGACTGAAGAGTAGAAAGTGAAGTTTAACGAAGCAAAATCGGTTTACATAAACTTCACCAATCGGAAAATAGTGAATCCATCATAAATTAACGTAAATGGTACGAACGTAGCGATCCATAACTAGGGCAAAATACCTAGGAATGACTTTAGATGTCGAGCTAAGGTGGAAAGAGCATATAGAGAAGAAACACATGGAATTAGAAAATAAATATAGAGAAAATTATTGGCTTCTAGGTCGTAAGTCCAATTTGGCAATTGATAATAAGATATTAATTTGTAACCAAATCATTAAAGCAATATGGCGACATGGCATTCAGCTGTGGGGTTGTGGCAAGAAGACTCACAATAAGAGAATTTAAACCTTCCAGAATAAGAAAAGCTGATTATGGTAAACTCCAACTTTTTTTTCCAATTTCTAGTCCACTGCCTTATTTTGTTAATTGCCTCCTGTAATTTATTTGTCGAATCGTCAATGTTCGCTCCTACTGTCAATATTGCAGTATCGTCAGCAAAAGTGGCTATCGTAGGATTTTCTATTTGTGGCAAATCACTCGTGTAAAGCAGGTACATCGTTGGGCCCAATATACTGCCGTGAGGCACACCTGCCTTTATTTCTCTTAGCATGGAGTATTCAGCATCTTGTTTAATTCTAAATAATCTATCAGCTAAGTAAGCTTTCAAAATTTCTACAAATGAGAATGGTAACATTTGCGCTAACTTAAATATAGGGCCTTTGTTCCATACCTTTTGGAATGCCTGTCCTATGTCTAGAAACATAGAAGTGAAGGTTTCCTTATTTTGCAAGCATTTTTCTATAAAATTCGTTATTCTATATATCTGGTCTATTGTAGAATAGTTTCTCCCAAAACCAAATTGATGGTTCGGTATTAGGCCCCTATTTTCTATTATTGGCTTCAATCTCCTTAAATTCCTTGTTATTTCTTAGATTAGATTATTCTTATATTTTGTTTTGCTTTGAAGCGCCTGTGAATATAACACTCCCTTTAACACTTTGCTAGGTGTTGTTATTTTGGTTTTTTTGGGAGCTCTTTGCTCATTAAATTTAACTTGATTTTGTTTGGTTTTATTCTTTTTCTTTTTTGCAATTCTTTTGCAACCAAACAACCTGGATAGCTAGCAGGATGTGCCTCATTGCAGTTCGTACATTTGTGCTAAAAAGTATTTTTCTTTTTGCTCTCTGGTGTCATATGATTGCCAGCACATTTTACATATGTAGTGTCTCTTTGGCAAAAGTTTTGTGTGTGTCCAAATTTTTGGCATCTTTTGTATTGCGGAATGGGCTTGCTGCTTGAATGTAAGCATTATATTTTATAGATTTTGGTTATCTCTTTCGAATCGTCAAAAGATAACATAATGAACGGAAATTTTAATGAAATATATTTTCCATTTTCTTTTTTCCTTCTGATTTTATTTACAACCTCTAGACATTTAAAGCATTTGCTAATGAGCTCCTTTTTTATATCCTCTGGCTCACACGATGAATGGAGATTTCTAGCCATTACTTTAACTGGCCTTGT
Source organism: Condylostylus longicornis (assembly GCF_029603195.1). NCBI lineage: Eukaryota > Metazoa > Arthropoda > Insecta > Diptera > Dolichopodidae > Condylostylus > Condylostylus longicornis. The sequence goes on along the minus strand of NW_026578266.1, from coordinate 127,823 downwards.
CAGTTTATTCTCATAGGCCACTCCAGGTTAGCCTTACTTATAGCTTTTGCTTGCAATCTGTATTCATTTTCATTCTCCACATTTATTTTTAATTGGTTATTGTTCATCATATTGAACCTATCGTCTATTCTTTCTTCTTTTAATATCTTAACTATGTGGGAGTAGTTTTTAATGTTGCTTAGTATAATCGGAGGGGGCTCCTGCTTCTTTGGGTTTCCATTTTAGGGCTGGTTTCATTACTTTTTTTAACTGTCTTCTCTGAATTTATTTCAGCATATTTATCCATTTTTCACTTCTTTGTTTTATTCTGTTTTAGGATGCAGTCAGTTTCTCGACCCAGTGCTTCACCCTCGGTTTCATATATAAAAATTTTCGCATCTTTGTTCTTCTTTTCTGTTGATGCATATTTTAATTGATTTTTTAAATATACAAAGTCGGTTTTTAAAATACTCGGTTATTCTCCAGTCCTGAGTATCCAATTTACTCTCCTGTAAAAGATGCCTTCTCATATAACCCTCTTGAGTTTTCATTTTTTTGTCTTTTGCACACTTATTAGACTTTTTCTCAGAGCTATCACTTCTAACTTAGACATTTTTGTCGGCAATCATCATTGAAGGTGATCGCATGATCCCTGATCTCCTTCCGAATAGTTCCATGAACGCCGATCTGCTATACAATAAGTGGTCCCCCTGAATCCATGAGACCAGCGAATAGTGTGGATTTTCCAGCATTACCGGATGCTACCTGAGGTAGTGCTGCGGTATACAATCCTTGTGTTTTGTTCATTGCATTTGTAGTTTTTTTTTATTTCGGAGTTTTCTTCCCCTAGCCTTTGAGAATGATTCCCTCGTGTAAGGCAGCACATATATATTTCGTGGCCCAATCCGAATAATTACTTACTTGTTCGGCTGATAAATTTTTAATGGAATTATCAAATGAATCATCTTTGATTTTTCTTATTTTTCTTCTTAGATTATAAGTGAGTCGAATGAGTGTAGTTTTATCTGCCGAATCACGCGAGTTTTGCAATTTGCGTCTAGCTCTTCTCTTTTTGCTTATCAGATTCCGTATTTCCCTAGTAAGGCATGCCCACGGATTTATACCCATATTGTTTTATATTATTCCAGGCAGCGCTTTGTATGATTTTATTAAAATTCTCCACCCCTAAGTGTCTATCTCTTCCTTAAAAAATAAGGCAGTCTAAATCATATTGGGTTCGTAATTTAATTCTTAAGTTTATTTCATTGTCTATCTCTTCCTTAAAAAATAAGGCAGTATATTGGACCCAAAATTGTACTTGCTTTACACGAGTGATCTACGACAAATAGAAAATACTAGAGTTGCTGAAGATACTGCAATATTGCCAGTGGTATCCAATAACCCAGTGGACTGAAGAGTAGAAAGTGAAGTTTAACGAAGCAAAATCGGTTTACATAAACTTCACCAATCGGAAAATAGTGAATCCATCATAAATTAACGTAAATGGTACGAACGTAGCGATCCATAACTAGGGCAAAGTACCTAGGAATGACTTTAGATGTCGAGCTAAGGTGGAAAGAGCATATAGAGAAGAAACACATGGAATTAGAAAATAAATATAGAGAAAATTATTGGCTCCCAGGTCGTAAGTCCAATTTGGCAATTGATAATAAGATAATTTATAACCAAATCATTAAAGCAATATGGCGACATGGCATTCAGCTGTGGGGTTGTGGCAAGAAGACTCACAATAAGAGAATTTAAACCTTCCAAAATAAGAAAAGCTGATTTTGGTAAACTCCAACTTTTTTTTCCAATTTCTAGTCCACTGCCTTATTTTGTTAATTGCCTCCTGTAATTTATTTGTCGAATCGTCAATGTTCGCTCCTACTGTCAATATTGCAGTATCGTCAGCAAAAGTGGCTATCGTAGGATTTTCTATTTGTGGCAAATCACTCGTGTAAAGCAGGTACATCGTTGGGCCCAATATACTGCCGTGAGGCACACCTGCCTTTATTTCTCTTAGCATGGAGTATTCAGCATCTTGTTTAATTCTAAATAATCTATCAGCTAAGTAAGCTTTCAAAATTTCTACAAATGAGAATGGTAACATTTGCGCTAACTTAAATATAGGGCCTTTGTTCCATACCTTTTGGAATGCCTGTCCTATGTCTAGAAACATAGAAGTGAAGGTTTCCTTATTTTGCAAGCATTTTTCTATAAAATTCGTTATTCTATGGATCTGGTCTATTGTAGAATAGTTTCTCCCAAAACCAAATTGATGGTTCGGTATTAGGCCTCTATTTTCTATTATTGGCTTCAATCTCCTTAAATTCCTTGTTATTTCTTAGATTAGATTATTCTTATATTTTGTTTTGCTTTGAAGCGCCTGTGAATATAACACTTCCTTTAACACTTCCTTTAATGAAATATATTTTCCATTTTCTTTTTTCCTTCTGATTTTATTTACAACCTCTAGACATTTAAAGCCTTTGCTAATGAGCTCCTTTTTTATATCCTCTGGCTCACACGCTGAATGGAGATTTCTAGCCATTACTTTAACTGGCCTTGTCAGTTTATTCTCATAGGCCACTCCAGGTTAGCCTTACTTATAGCTTTTGCTTGCAATCTGTATTCATTTTCATTCTCCACATTTATTTTTAATTGGTTATTGTTCATCATATTGAACCTATCGTCTATTCTTTCTTCTTTTAATATCTTAACTATGTGGGAGTAGTTTTTAATGTTGCTTAGTATAATCGGAGGGGGCTCCTGCTTCTTTGGGTCTCCATTTTAGGGCTGGTTTCATTACTTTTTTTAACTGTCTTCTCTGAATTTATTTCAGCATATTTATCCATTTTTCACTTCTTTGTTTTATTCTGTTTTAGGATGCAGTCAGTTTCTCGACCCAGTGTTTCACCCTCGGTTTCATATACAAAAATTTTCGCATCTTTGTTCTTCTTTTCTGTTGATGCATATTTTAATTGATTTTTTAAATATACAAAGTCGGTTTTTAAAATACTCGGTTATTCTCCAGTCCTGAGTATCCAATTTACTCTCCTGTATAAGATGCCTTCTCATATAACCCTCTTGAGTTTTCATTTTTTGTCTTTTGCACACTTATTAGACTTTTTCTCAGAGCTATCATTTCTAACTTAGACATTTTTGTCGGCAATCATCATTGAAGGTGATCGCATGACCCCTGATCTCCTTCCGAATAGTTCCATGAACGCCGATCTGCTATACAATAAGTGGTCCCCCTGAATCCATGAGACCAGCGAATAGTGTGGATTTTCCAGCATTACCGGATTGCTACCTGAGGTAGTGCTGCGGTATACAATCCTTGTGTTTTGTTCATTGCATTTGTAGTTTTTTTTTATTTCGGAGTTTTCTTCCCCTAGCCTTTGAGAATGATTCCCTCGTATAAGGTAGCACATATATATTTCGTGGCTCAATCCGAATAATTACTTACTTGTTCGGCTGATAAATTTTTAATGTAATTGTCAAATGAATCATCTTTGATTTTTCTTAAGTAGGTATTGGGTGTCTTTGTGCTGGGAAAAAATCAGCCCATATCGCACGCCCCACTTTCACTTTCTTATTTCCTGGTATAGGTAGATGACCTGTTAAAGTGTGTCATGACCTGTATAACGGGTCGTTTATATCCTGGTATAGGTAGATGACTTGTTTAAGTGTATCATGACCCATGTACATATGAATGTACGAAGCTGAGGTAGCCGCCAGGTCAATGAGGTCAAAGGTTGCAAAGTAAGTTGTTTACTTGTCCGGGTTCAGTGTACTTGAGACTTTGCATGATTAATGTGTAAGTATGTCATGACCCTTTGATTGTTGTTGATTCGAGGAGTTGTATGACGTTGGTATCGTCGAGCAAGTTTTAATTAATGGCGAAAGTTGTTTTAAGTGTGTCATGACCCATGTACATATGAATGTACGAAGTTGAGGTGGCCGCCAGGTCAATGAGGTCAAAGGTTGCAAAGCAAGTTGTTTACTTGTCCGAGTTCAGCGTACTTGAGACTTTGCATGATTTGTTTACATGTGAGTTTCCTTTGCCGGAGTTGTCCAGCAGATAAGGAAATTTAAATTAAATATTTTAAAAATAGTATTAGGTAATCAGAAATATCAGAAAGTACGTATTTTTAATTTTACCTTGATAGTAAAAAAGGAAAAAACTTGTTTTATTTACATTGAGGTACCTATAATTTTTATTTTCCTTCTACCTTAGTTCTTGTTATTGTATCTAGTTGCTTGCGCATCGCATTGTTTTTGTTTTTACTAACTGTTTACTTGTCCGAGTTCAGCGTTCTTGAGACCTTGCATGATTGATGTGTAAGTATGTCATGACCCTTTGATTGTTGTTGGTTCGAGGAGTTGTATGGCGTTGGTATCGTCGAGCAATTGTTAGTTAATGGCGGAAGTTGTTTTTAAGGTCGTAGACCTAGCTTTGAAGTAAAGAGTTCAGGAAGTTGGGAATAAAGAGAATGTTTTTATAAATAATGTTAACGGAATATCATGAAAAAAGTAGTATTATTTTTATATAGGTACCATGTGTAAGAATACTACTACTACAACTTTTTTATTATTTTGAAGAAGAGTGTAGAAAAATGCAATAAGATAACATTTATTTATATCCTATGATTAATTACATCTTGTATTGCTTTTCTTGTTTTGTTTTGCTTCTGTTGTTTAATTTTTCGCATTAAAAGGTAAAAAGAAATATGAAAATATTTCAATGCATTTTATGATGCATAACATACGTATCTATTCATATATATGTAGTCACTTAAGGTTAAGTTTAGGAAATAGCAGGAATGAAATTCTTGTTCGATTCTTTGTAAAACAAGAAAAAAATGTTGAAGGCTTAAAAGTGATATGTAAAGAATGATCTGGCTTTGATTGTTGTTTTTATTAAAGCAGAATGAAGAAAAAAAGAAAAGCATCTTTTTAACTCATATATTAAAAATGTCGTATTTTTTAAATTTTCTGAGAGCCTGGTACTAAGTATATTGGTGTTATTTGTATGTTGAAAAACAACAAAAAAATAGATTTAAATGTTGTTCTTTTTCTTATAGAAGCAACAGATTTCATAACATAAAATCTAAACCTATGGAAAAAGGAAAATTATGAAACATTTAAAAACACAATTATTTTTATTGTAATTGAAATTTATTTCGACCATAACTCATATCTGAAAAAATTAAAAAAAACCTAGGAAAATAAAAAAAAATACCTGAAAGTTGAAATAAAATACAAATCTTTCATTATACTTATTTTTATTTTCATTTTTAAACAAAAAAAAATTAAGTTCCTTAAATACTTAAATAATTAAAATTATTTATATTTTTGACAATTTTAAATTTTTATTATCTGTTGTTTTTATGATGAATTTCCCTGAATTCACCAAATGAAGGTAATTTTTATTTAATTTAAAAATCTTGACATAATTGTCAGGCATGAAAATATAATTATTTTAGGTTACAAACACCCAATATGGTTTTTTAGTATTTTTACTCAATTTTTCTTCTATGCCTTCTAAGGCGTAGTTTTCATTTCGGTCCATTTGTTGAACCGTTAAGTATTTTTTAACAACCTGGATCCTCCTTTTCTTTTTGGGCCTGAGATACATCAAACCCAATTGAAAAACAATCCAAAATTTGGATGCTGTCTTGTTGTTGTTGTTGATGATATTTTTGCTGTTGCTGTTGTTGTTGCGGTTGTTGTTGTTGTTGTTGATGATATTGTTGCTGTTGTTGTTGCGGTTGTTGTTGCGGTTGTTGTTGTTGTTGTTGATGACATTGTTGCTGTTGTTGTTGTTGTTGATTCAGCTCTGCCTTTTGATGACTCATCCTTTTCCGTTTTGGGGTAGTCGTCAAAATTTGGCTTTCTTCATAGGTCAAGTCAAGCGATTCCATTTCTATTAGGTATTGATATATATTTTTTCTTGATAATAGAAATGCGACTGTTGAATATTTAGAAAATTCTAAGAGTATTTATAAAAAAACTGAGCATATAAAATCTTCCATAATCAAATACAATTATATGCATTACAGTTTTTTCAATTAGAAATCATAATTAATTTTATTACAAAATGACAGGATATTTTTTTTTTAAGGTGATTAAAACCACAATGTTGCAAGTTTTCCTATTTTTAAAATAGTTTCAATACAAAGTTGTTGAAGGATTTTTTCTTTAAATAGGATCTAAAGCCAAAAAAAAAAACTTTTAAACCATAATTTATGTATCACGATTAAACTATAATTTTGAAGTGTACAATGCACTTGATTGCACCGCATTTGGTGTTTATCTTTTCAATTAGAAATCATCATTTATTTTTATACATTTCAGATGATTAAACCTGAATATTTCTATTTTTAATGGATTCTAAGTCTAAGGTTTAATTAACTGAAATATGATTTTGCTACAATGTAACAATTAATTTTTTTTTTATTACTAATATAATAAATTTGAATCCGTTTACAGCCAGTATAGTTTCGTATTTTCGAATAAAAACATGGCGCGCAAATTTGTTTTAAAAAAATTTCTACAATCTTTTCGAGAAAATTCAAAGGCGTATACCATCGAAAGTGAAAACATATCCGTCATAAAACGGTTCAATATTCAAGGTCGCGTAATAAAATTTAAAGTTAAAGCAGCACCATCACAGCTAGAGCCAATTGATTGGTTCAAAAACGCAATTGAACAAGTTTTGAAATACATTCTTGAAGGAGTTGACCCCGCAGATCAAATAGGATTGACATTTTGCGATGAAAGTTTTGAACATAGAGGACCGGGATGGGTGAAATTCCAGGAGGCGAGAGAGCTTAAATTTAAAGACGTGTGGAACATCATATCAAATATTTTTCAGAGTAACTCTGAAGGTTTAAGCTCTGATAAATTTTGTATAACAGCAACATGTGTTAAATTACCACAAGGAACCGGTAAAACTTTAAAATACACAAATTTTGATGACGAATGCAAACACCGTAGAGGAGTTATTACAATTTCAAACAGAGATAATTTATGCTTGCCTCGAACTTTAATTGTAGCGATTCATCAAGTCGAAAAATCTGTAGATTATAAACAAATAATAAAAACTAATTCAAAATTGCAAACGAAAAAAGCCACAGAACTTATTGAAAATGCAGGTCTTACAATTCCTAGCAAAGGGGGCGGGGTCATCGAACTAAGCAAATTTCCAAAACATCTATCTAATTATAAAATAATAGTATATAAATATGGTACAAAAGGAAAAGATGTAATATTTGAAGGATTAGGAACAGGGAAAAAATTAAATCTTTTATTTCACAAAAACCATTACAACGTAATTACGTCACTTACAGCAGCACTCAGTTGTATATATTATTGTGAAGATTGTCATGTAGCGTATAATAACAAAAATGGACATAGATGTACTGAATCACGTCCGTGTTGTCAAAAACCACCACCATGTGATAAAAATTTGAAAAATATTATGTGTAATGATTGTAACAGAAAATTTAATGGTCAAAAATGTTTTGATAACCACAAAAGTTCTAGTTCAACTACAATAAGTATTTGCGAACTAATACATAAATGTTTCAAATGTTTAAAGGTCTAAAAAAAAGATAGACAACACATTTGTGGTGAATATTTTTGTAAAATATGCAATAAGTACGTGGAAAGTAACCATTTATGTTATATCCAACCAAATAAAAATCAACCCAATTTAAAAAATTTCTTGTTCATTTTTTATGATTTAGAAACAAAACAAGAAAAGATTTTTGAAGAAAAACTTGTAAAAAATAATAAAACAGTCATTAAACAACATGAAACAACTTTATGTGTTTTTGAGTAAAGGTGCGATCAGTGTATTGATATTGTATCTTTATATTTATGCGCAAATTGCAAAATTAGAAGAAAAATAATTGAAAAAGGAAATATTATAGAAACTTTTCTTAACTACATATTGGAAATGAGAAAAAAGTTTAAAAATATTATAGTAATTGCACACAATGGACAAGCTTTCGATCATCAGTTTATTTTGAATTTTATTTTAGAAAAAACATCCTTACAAACTAAACTGATAATGAGGGGTACAAAAGTAATAATGATGCTATTGGCAAATATAAAATTTATAGATTCGTTAAATTATTTTCTAATGGCTTTGTCGAAATTACCAAAAGCTTTTGATCTACAATTTAATATGAAGAAAGGGTATTTTCCGCATCTTATTAACACAGCGAAAAATGAAAATTATATTGGGCAATTACCCTCTGTAGAATATTACAATCCAAACGACATGAAAGTAGATGAGCGTGAAACCTTCTTAAAATGGTATGAAGAAAATAAAAATAAAATGTTTAACATTAAAAAAGAAATTATTGAATACTGTGTCAATGACGTTACCATTTTAACACAATCTTGTTTAAAATTCAGAGAAATGTTCTTGAAGCAATGTAATGTTGAACCATTTCTAGAAGCAACAACAATTGCATCTGCATGCAATCTTGCATTTAGAAGAAATTTTTAAAAGAGGACACAATTAGTTTAATTCCTAAACATGGATACAGAAACTCAGACAATCAATCAAAAATGGCTATTCAATGGTTAGTATGGGAAGAAGAAAAAAGAAATATTAATATCAGACATACAGCAAAACAGAAAGAATCATTTGTTAACGGTATAAAAGTGGACGGTTTTTGTTCAGAAACTAATCAAGTTTTTGAATTTTACAGTTGTTATTATCATGGACACCCTACTTGTATACCACATAACCGAAATAACAGTTTGCAAGACGATTCAAATGATACAATGAACACGAGGTATGAAAGAACTATTAAAAAAGCTGAAAGATTACGAAAATTAGGTTACGATGTTATTGAAATGTGGCAATGTGAATTTAATTCATTAATTAGTAAAAAAGAAGCAAGTTATTTAAAAAATCATCCGTTAGTGCAACATGCGCCATTGAATCCTCGAGATGCTTTTTATGGAGGACGAACAGGAAATGTCTACAACTATTATAAATGTAAAGAGGAAGAAAAAATAAAATATATAGACATTTGCTCGTTATACCCTTGGGTTTGCAAGTACGGAAAATTTCCTATTGGTCACCCGCAAATTTATGTCGGGGAAAGTATTTGTTCTACTCTAAAACTAAATAACATGGATGGAATTCTTAAATGTAAAATTTTACCACCAACGAACTTACTACATCCCGTTCTCCCACTAAAACAAAACAACAAGTTAATGTTTTCATTATGTCGAAGTTGTAGTGAAGAAAAATGGCTTGAAGAATGTTGTCCACATTCAGATGAGGAAAGAGCTTTAATAGGAACATGGGTAATTGACGAAGTTGTAAAAGCTATTGAAATTTATGAAGTTTGGGAATACCAAACTACAAAATATGATAAAAACATGGATACACTGGGCTTATTTACAAATAACGAAAAAGAAAACTATGTTAAAGATTTTTTTGATAAAGAAGATATTCAATTGGAGCATGAAAAGGTTTCCAACAATCCTGGCTTAAGATCATTTGCCAAATTAATGTTAAATTCATTTTGGGGTAAATTTGGTCAAAGAGAAAATTTACAAAAAAACATCAATCATAAACCAGCCTAGAGAATTGTACAACCTGTTAACAAACCCATCTATAGAAGTTTGTTATATTTTTCCGGTAAATGAAGAAAACATTATAGTTAATTGGCAGTACAAGGAAGAAGTAATGGATTCCTTACCAACAGTAAATGTGTGTATTGCTTACACAACAACTCAGGCGCGATTAAAACTGTACAGTTACTTAGAAAAACTTCAAGAAAGAGTCTTATACTACGATACTGATTCCGTAGTGTATATCAGTCGTAAAGGGGACTGTGAACCTTCAGTAGGAGATTTTATTGGTGACATGACAGATGAGTTAGAATGTTATGGTAAAGATAGCTACATAACAGAATTTGTAAGCGGTGGCCCCAAAAATTACTCATTTAAAGTATATAGTACAAAAGATAAAGAAGAAAAAATTATATGTAAAGTTAAGGGTTTTTGTTTAAATTATGAAGCTTCCCAAAAAATTAATTTTAACACAATCAAAGAATCTGTGTTAAACCCGAAAGCAGACAACGAAATTTATATATTATCTCAAAATATTGGGCGCAACAAAGAACACAAAGTACTAACGGTTCCGCAAGTAAAAGTATATCAACCGAAATCAGAAAAACGCAACTTTGCTGTAGATGGTAGCTCCCTTCCTTACGGATATAAGAGGTTAAAACAAAAATAAATTTGTAAAAAAATAGAAATATAAAAATAAACTAAACAATAAAAAAAAAAACAAACAAAAGAATTACTTTCTTCGATTTTTATTATTGTACAAAGGTCGAAAAATAAAACTATGTATATAATATGTACTATGTTTTAAATAATACTATCTTTATTGATCCATGTATTATGATCGTCGCTGAACCCCAATCATTTTACGAAAACTTTATTTCCCTGTTTTTTAATAATTTTTTCTACTAGGTAAGCATCAGGATATTTAACAGAAGTAAGTTCTTCGTTATAGAAACCACCAGAAATAGTATTGTCTTTATAGTCAACTAATTGATATGTAATGGGATATGTTTTATTTACTTTAGCGATTTTAAAAATCTCAGTAGACCAGTTAGGTTGATAACCTTTTTCAAAATGCTTTTTGTATTTATTTATCCTTACATAATCACCAATTTTATATTTACTTTTTTGAAAAATTTTAGGTTCCATATAGATATTTCTTAATAAATATTATTCATTTTTCTTTGTAACTTCTTCAGGTGAAATTTTGATTTTCTTATGTTTTGTTGAATTATACTTCTGTATTAATGATGATAAAATATGTAACCATTTATAATTTCCATTTAAACTAAAGGTTTTCCACATCATATTTTTTAATGTTCTATTAAATCTTTCGACAATTGATGCTTTCATTTCGCTGAATGTGTGATAATGATTAATTGCTTTTTCTTTCATATAATTTTGGAATTTTGAATTAAAAAACTCCTTGCCTTCGTCAGATTGAATATTTTTGGGAATTGATTTTGATGTTTTAATTATTAATTTTAAAGAGTTTAAAACATTTTCAGCATTTTTTGTTTTTACAGGTTCTGCGTAAGCGTATTTTGAAAATATATCTATAGCTGTTAACATGTATTTATATCCTCTTTTGAATTATTTAGCGTAGGGTATCATTTCAACTAAATCTATTTGCCACGTATCATTTATTCCCTTTTGCTTGAATTTTCTTCTGAGATATCGTTTTCTAGCTGGTCTATGTATCTCCGATACTATTTGAGATTTTGACATTTTTTTTATACCAGTCAATCAATTTTGCAACTTTAATTTTGTATTTTTTTATTGTATAGCATTCACAAGTATCTGGTCCAGATGTAGTATCGTCGTACGCCCAAGGGCAAATACGTATAGTAAAATGGCTTCCGTGTATCGAACTAGTTAATTGTAATTTATGTTTAAATGTTTTTAAGTAATTGTTTAAATATAAAATTTGATTCTTATGTTCTTCCAAAATAACAGAATCATATACATTTAAAAACTCGTTGACATCCATTTTTAAAATAAGAAAAATAAAAAGGATTCGATTATTTATATAAGCCGTTGCAGCTCAATAAAATGAACAAAGTCAGTATTTTTATATTTAAGCATGATTCAAATAAAAAACTTTAGTATACATCAATTTATAATCGTAGCAGCATAACTGTAACGAATTTTCCAGTTTTACTAAAGAAATAAAATGGATACTCAATCACCAAGAGGGGATGGGGTTTCAATTATGTTCAATAATGAAGAAGAACCAATTCAGATACCAAATTCATTTTGCTGGAATTGCTATAAATGTCTTATGCTGTATATGGTATTTTTATGTTTGCTTTTTATTATTTTTACAATTACTCATGTTTTAAATAACACAAAAATAATGTAAATAAAAGAAAACATAAAATACAAGTAACATATTAGTCTAGTAGCATAGTGCTTTTATTTATTTCTAAATATTTTTTTATCTTATTTTTAAGTAAAAATGGAATTTCATAAAACAATCTAGAATAATTACATTGAAAGTTAAATCGATCTAATGGTATATAAATTTCACTTTTTAGTATGATTTCATTGTTTTCTACACATTGTCTTATATATTTCCTTACATAGTCTTTTACACCTTCTTCAGCCTTGTGGTTGTAATCCATTACCAAATGAATAAAATCAATTAGGATATGAAATTCATCCATCTCTTCGCTCCTTAACACGAAAGTTTGTAAATTTTTTGTTTTTATTCCAAATTGTAGACAAGAGACCTTGTTATTTATAAATTTTTTTTATACTTTGTTTGAAATTGCTGATAAAATTCCACCCAATTTTCATAATTTACAAAAATTTCCTTTTTTGCAATACGGTGTATTGAAATGGTTGCTTCTAATAATTCTACGTGGAATCCTATTACTACTTTTGCAGTATGTGTTTTGTTTAAAAAATAAGTATACGCCAACAACATGTTTTAAGAAACACTGATTAAGTAGTGCTGATCTAGCTACCTATTTTTAAACTGCATTTTAATTGAGACATTTCATCTTTTATATAACATGATTTCTAGAAACACATCTCTGAATATTCTGCTTTCCAAATATTTTGTGAAATTTTCTTAAAATTATTTGATCATTTTTAATATAGTTGCGTTTCTTAAATTCACGTAAAAAATTATTCATACTTATACCAAAACATCTATACCATGCATACACGCAACAGTATTCTCCACAAACTTCTGAAAAGGTGCTTTGTAATTGTTTGTCATTGAAAACAATACATTTATCTTTTAAAAAACTTAAAATTTCCTTTTTATTTGGTAAACCTCCATAAGAATCAAAGTATTCAACACAACCATATTTTGGAACATATATGGCTAACCAATGTTCGCCAGGATCTTTTGCTTTATCAGTATTTATAATTATAAGGGAAGATCTTTCAAGGTTTTTTGGTATTTGATCTAAAGCAAATACACCTCTAAATTTTTTTCTTGTATATTTATTGCAATTTAAATATTTTATAATATCTAAAGTATTCATAAATTTAATTCACTTAAATCATAAACTGTACTGTTTTCTTTAATGTAATGTGAAATGAAATCTTTTTTGATTTTTCCGTTAGTTAATATCACGTTGAATTTTTTTAATATTTCTTTAAGTTTATAGCTTATATTGTCATTAATCAAAGTTCCAAACGAATAGTTTTCAAAATTTTCATATATTAGTTCCTTAGTTGGAAATTTGTACGTAAACTCCTTTACAATTATTTTGCATTTTTCTTGAATCCCAACTAAGCAAATATCTTTCACAAAGAAGGTATTCTTGTCGTCACAACAAAACGTTATATCAACAAGTGCGTAAGACGATGACATCATCTTGAATATTAAAACCATTTATGCAAATGTTCTATTTATAGGTTTGTGAAAATATTTCTATTTTTGTCAATTTCAACACTTGCATCAAATTCTCCATAGACAATAGCAGTCAATACAGATGATTGCGCTTTAGATAACCTTGCCTCAATTCTAATTGTACCTTGATTAAATAGACCCTGACATATCTCATTTCCTGATGCATCTGGTGTCAAATCGAAAGCCAAAATGAAAAATCCACTACTAAACATAGATTTCGATATTTGATATCCTTTGTCATTATGATAAATTCCTGTACCAGAAAAAAGTGTATGGTATGCACGAATATGACAATTATTTTCATCTGAAAAACTTGTTTCAATTGCTGTGTTTGGTACTTGTACACCATTTACATACAATACAAATTGGGACATATCAAAATGTCGAAAATTATATGGATTTTTTGATCTTTTTCCAGAGTAGCCAACATTTTCTGTAAGGCAAAAAATTATGGTGTTGGGTAATTGCCCAATGAAGACATTATCAAGTGAAATAGTTGATGTATTAGAAGGAATTGTAAAACTTTTTACTTCAACACGCTTGTAATTGTACTTGGCATTCGATTTTTCTAGAACAGCATTATGGGCTAGTAGCACACTTGGGTTTATTGTTACGTGCTTCATAAATAATGTAGCTTCCAAAATTTTTAACTGAGATTCATCAGCGTCGTCTGCAAAAATATAAAAATCTGGTTTTTCAAGTGTTAAAGTAATTCTCACATCAACGTTGTTTATTAAAAAAGTCGGTTGGTTAAACATATCCAAATGTAGTTTACCCATTAGCTCTACGATATTGCTGTTGTGATAAAGTTTTTGACGTTCTTTTGATCCATTATTATCTGGTTTTGCTATGTTTGGTTTATCTAAACACCATCCAGCACACTCTAAATGAGTAGTAGCGGCATCCGTACCATAATTTAATAATGATTCAATGTATGCTCTGTAATGATAATTTCCATCTGACCGGGTAATACTTTTTCCATTAAATTGAACATCACACTGTTTTATTATTGAGTATAGAAGATTATTCACTACACTTGGCTGGGGCAATGTTTTTCCGTCGGCACCTTTGTCGTTATTCCAATGGTTTGCATCTTTTTTAACAATTTGTACCTTTAATCTAAGATATGTAGAAGATAAATCTCTGTATGTATCACCATGATCTAATGAGACAAATTCAATAGTTGATGGATTATCTAAAGAAGCAATAGGATTGTATGAAACTTCTTCAGATCTTGAAATACTAGATTGAATTGGCTTTGTTCTAAAAATATCCAATTCTGATTTCATACATTCAATCATAATTAATCAAAAATATCAACTTTTTTTCTTTTGCTATTAACTTTTCGTCGCTTTGAAGCAAAATAGTCGATTTTTTTAATGAGGCGCCTTTTAATAGTTTTTCTTTTTCTTTTTCCAGATCCTGAACTACTTCTCTTGTATTTGCTCCAGTTGCAATATAAGATAGAGCATTCATACTGGAATTAATTGCTTCATTTTTCAATATACATATTAGCTCTTTGATAGGCAAGGGCAGAATGAAGTAAGGGGCCGATATCATCAAGCCCTTTACCAGATTGAACTAAATAATACCTATAATACAATCGTTCCATAATATAATAGAAAAATAATATAATTTTTGCTTAATACCTTTTATTTATACTTATTTGAAATGTAATACAATTTTTGTAGGAATATTACTATTGGAAAAATTTATTTGTTTACCATATTTATCACATAACATAATAGAAATATTATCAAAAAAATTATTTTCAACTGGAAAATAATGAATATTTTTAAATTCAAAAAAATTATTTTCTTTATTATTATTGTTCGTAAACACCTTAAAGTATTGTCACCGACAATTTGTGGTTCTATAATGTCACTGTATACAAACATAATATCTGATTTATTTACTGGTATAAAATATAAGGTTTCTAAATAAGACTTGTACAATTGCACAATTCTGTCTTTATATTTTTTAAAATCCGGGTATTTTATTAAAATTTGATTAAAACATTCTTTGATAAAAACATCAATTGACCAATTGGTTTTTACACCTATTTTTATGTCAACTTCTGGATCGCTGACACATATTTTAACCACTTCACCAGTGTATTCAGTTGGTTCTCCAGATTTTATGTAACTTGAGTTATTTGAAATATAATCAAAAATTTGCCATATAAGTTGACGCTCACATTCCTTTTTTGTATATCCTGCATCCGGTTCTATATTTTGTATGAGTGTAGGTAAAACAAAAGTTTTCCAATCACAATTGATTTGTTCTTTCCTATATGGAATATAAGTTGTACCTATGTTTTCATATTTTTTTTCGGTACTTCCAATCGTAATTGCAATTCTTTTTTCGTCGTTTTCTCCGTAAATGGATGATACATAATCATTTACATACACTTGTGAAATTCCAACTTTCCATTTTTCATCAAGGGCAAATTGTTTATTTAATTTATTAGTAAAAGCTGCCAATGTGTTTTCAGGATAGTAGTTAATGGACGAGTCACTTAGTAAAGTTACATAAAATTCATCATTTGCCTGTAAGTTGTCCATGTGCTTGTCGATTTACTTTTACGTATGGGAAAATCAAGCTGTGTTTGTGTGTCACCTGCTTTAGCTGATCGTAAAACACGTCTTTGAGATTTTTCTGCGCTTTTGCTATTTATAGTTTTTTCTTTTTTTGTAGGAGGACTTGGACTGTCTAGAGGAACCGTTATAATATCTCCACTATCAGTTTCGTACATCTAAAAATTTTGATTTCTGATAGACTTACGTTTTCTAAGACGTTCACCAGCTGATGCAGCAGAAAACGCTGTCGTAAAAACATTTTCATGCAATTCATTATCAAATACATCGTCTGGTTCTTTTTCAAATATTTCCTCCTCGGGAAACTGTATTTTAGCATCCTTAAATTCCACAAAATTTGTTTGGGTGTCTGTGTTTTTAAAAACAGTTTTTGGACGAGTTTGAGTACTCTTTGTTTCTGTAAGTTTGGGCTCGTACGACTGTGCTGTAATGCTTTGGGGAACAGTTCTACTTTTGTTCCTTATTTTAAACAGGTTTTGACGATATAAATACCACTTTTGGATATCAGTCAAATTTTTATTCAGTAGAATATTTTTCATCTTTTTATTTAACTCATTTAGCTCGACATCAGACTTTTGTTTTAGTTTTTCATAAATTTCAGGTTTTATTATTACCATTTTATTAAACATTGCGCTATTCATTTTAAGAAACGTCCTATTATTCCAGACAATATGGCTCCGAGAAGGCTTGGTAAAAATCCCCATTTTGAATAATTATTTTTCGTTTATTATTTATAGATTTTTTGTTGGAGGTTAACGCCCGTAACTCTTTTTTATACTTCCTTAGTTGATTCGTTATTTTTTTATTAAGATTGCAATTTCCTTTTAATATATTCAAAGCTATTTCACAAAATGTTTTTATTACTTCTGGTTCACAATGCTTAATTATTATTTTTTGAAACCTTGGTTTAGAATTTTTTAATAGGTGGAATATATGTCGGTTGGTTTTCAAACGTCTCATATTCTTGTGCTAATTGCTCTAATTGATCTTTTGTACAAAAACATGAATTTAGACCAAACAAATCACTTCTTAATCTAAAAAGATCGTTGACTTCTTGAGTGAGATCTAATAATATATATCCATATGGTTGTGATGTTACCTCATTATATACTTTTTCGAATTCTTTAACCTGATTCGGATATATTTGTCTGGCCAAAGGTAATATTTGTGATTTATCTCTAGGGTTTTTGAAAAGTACTAAATATTTACAATTTAATGAAATATCTCTTGAAAATTTTCCTTGATGAAATAGATTTTGTGTTACAAAAATTACAGACAAATTTCTGTGATGTGAACCTCTAGTAAATAACTCACATATTCGTTTGTCCTGTGTACTTAACATCATATCGTCTAATACTATTAATATAGGTTCATGATTATCATTTATGTCTGGAACAGTAACATAATGCTCAAGCCCTTCTATATTTTTGGGAACAGCATTTTTATCAGGATTACACCAAATTATTTTTTCAACACAAGGTTTTATATTGTCTTTATTATTTTTTAAGAGATTATGTATAAAAGTGGTTTTCCCACAGCACGATGGACCGGCCACCATCATTGTAAATGAGTGAAAAAACATAATGAAAATAAAAGTTGATCTTGTAACCTACATATATTTATAACATAAAACATGTCAATTGGTCAAAATATTATATAAACCTAGTAACCTCTTCAGTACTTTTATTTTCATTTAAACTTTCATTGAGGACAAGCACTTGTTTTCAATATGAGCGGACAGATTTTTATTGTCGACCTTCAATTTGTACAAGGAAATAAAAAACACTATTTTGTAAAAGAATTAGCTTTACTTGAAAAAGGAAGCATGATCCCCATGGTGTATTATTTTAAATCTCCATACTCTGAACACGAACTTACCCAAAAATCAAAATATAATGTTCAATATTGTGAAGATAATATAAATGGATTAAAGTGGAATACCGGAAATTTAGAATATTCACAAGTACCACATATTATTAAGCAAATTTTACAATCAGCTGAAAAGATTTATGTAAAGGGCATTCAAAAAAAGGTATTCTTACAACAGTTCATTGACAACTCCAAAATAGAGGATTTAACAGAAAGTATGCCATCATTATTACAAATTGAAAACTATAAGTCTTTATGCCCTATTGCTACACATAATGGAATTAAAAAGTAAGATGTGCTGTAAAAAATGCAATAAACATTTACATACATTGGTAAAGGAAAAAATACTGAGTTAACTACATAATAAAAATATGAAGACAAAAGTTCACTTTAACTTGAAATTAAAAATTCATTATATGTATGCATGGGATTTTGCTTACAGAATTGCTCGAAAAGGAATATACGATAAGCTTGCACGAGATAGGAACCGGTTTCAAAGATGTATACAAATATTTGAACCAGTGATATCTGCAATTCTAACCTGTAGTCATCGAAAAAAAATATTTAAAGAAAGATTCCAAGAACAAATATGTACTATATATAATTATATTAAAGAAAAAGTAAAAAAAAAAATGTGTTTTGTAATTTATAGGTATATACGTTCTATAGAACATTTTACTTTAAGAAAAATACAAATGCGTAATGTATTAACAACTAGACTTTTTTTGATTAACCAGTTTTTTTTTTTTTTTTGTATTTAAGTACAATCAAAGAAAATGAAAACAAGAATTTGTTTTTATTTTCAACGCAACTATTTGCATCAACAACAACAAATTTCATGCATCTCGTTTTTCTTATGCAAAAGTAAGCAATAAGACATTCCTGCTATTTCTTAATTATGCATAGTAAAAACAAAAACAATGCGGTGCGCAAGCAACTAGATACAATAACAAGAACTAAGGTAGAAGGAAAATAAAAATTATAGGTACCTCAATGTAAATAAAACAAGTTTTTTCCTTTTTTACTATCAAGGTAAAATTAAAAATACGTACTTTCTGATATTTCTGATTGCCTAATACTATTTTTAAAATATTTAATTTAAATTTCCTTATCTGCTGGACAACTACGGCAAAGGAAACTCACATGTAAACAAATCATGCAAAGTCTCAAGTACGCTGAACTCGGACAAGTAAACAACTTGCTTTGCAACCTTTGACCTCATTGACCTGGCGGCTACCTCAGCTTCGTACATTCATATGTACATGGGTCATGACACACTTAAAACAACTTCCGCCATTAATTAAAACTTGCTCGACGATACCAACGTCATACAACTCCTCGAATCAACAACAATCAAAGGGTCATGATATACTTACACATCAATCATGCAAAGTCTCAAGTATGCTGAACTCGGACAAGTAAACAACTTGCTTTGCAACCTTTGACCTCATTGACCTGGCGGCTACCTCAGCTTCGTACATTCATATGTACATGGGTCATGACACACTTATACAAGTCATCTACCTATACCAACAAATAAACGACCCGTTATAAAGGTCATGACACACTTTAACAGGTCATCTACCTATACCAGGAAATAAGAAAGTGAAAGTGGGGCGTGCGATATGGGCTGATTTTTTCCCAGCACAAAGACACCCAATACCTACTTTCTTATTTTTCTTTTTAGATTATAAGTGAGTCGAATGAGTGTAGTTTTATCTGCCGAATCACGCGAGTTTTGCAATCTGCGTCTAGCTCTTCTCTTTTTGCTTATCATATTCCGTATTTCCCTAGTAAGGCATGCCCACGGATTTATACCCATATTGTTTTATATTATTCCAGGCAGCGCTTTGTATGATTTTATTAAAATTCTCCACCCCGGAGTCTAAATCATATTGGGTTCGTAATTTAATTCTTAAGTTTATTTCATTGTCTATCTCTTCCTTAAAACTAGTCCAGTCAGTGGCTTTATCAATCAACATGGGCTTATTTTGTTTCTTGGTAACTGTCTCAGTTAAGTTTAATATAGCTGCAGAATGATCCGAATCCAAATCACAGTTATATTCAAAACTAACGAAATTTGGCGAGATTTTCTTCACAATAAAGAATTATAGCTGATCTGGTATCTTATTTCTATCACTTGGCCAAAATATTGGTCTAGCACTGGATTGGTAGTGACAACCAATCTTTTTAATAGCTTTTCTTAGCTCTCTACCTCTTATTGAGGTCAATCTAGAATCTGGATCAATATATTTGTCATTATAGTCACCTCAAAGAATAAACCTTCTAATCATTCTTTGGTATGGTTATATGTTTCACCCCTCGCCTCTTGGGTATATTGTATTCTCTGCACTCTTTTGTTGTTTTTGGGGCTTTTGGAGATTTGGGAGTATTTTTTGGTATTACTTTTATTTGTTTCTTTCTTGTAAGGTTGTTTTTCCTTTTTTTTAATTCCTGTAATTCGCAGGATGTGCCTCAGAACAATTTTCATACTTTGGAGCCTCGATTTTTTGCTTACTACAATATTTCCTTAAATGAGGATCAGCACACTTGACACATATGGACTTTCCATATCTCTGAAATCTTCTGCACTGAGGAACTAAGTTATTCCTTTTTAGTGACTCAGTTTTAATCTTCATGTGCTAAAATACATTTTTATTGTGTATTTCAATTTTCAAAGATTAACATGAAGAGAGGAAGTCGGATCATAATGATCTTGTTTTCTTTATTCTACTTTCTAATTGTATTAATGACTTCAATAACTTTAAAGCCCCTCACAAGCATTTCTACCGCGGATACTTCCCACGCCTCCTGCCGGGAGTTTCATTGAAATTTAACTTTTAAATTCGAGGTATTAAAGCAATGAATCTATAAATTTTTCATATAAAAGTCAAGGCTTGGAAACTCATCTGGAGGTCGATCTTACATTTTTTATCTTATATCTACGGAACGAATTGATGGAATTTCTTGAAATTTGATATTTGAATTCTGGTTGAATTCACTACCAAAACTCACCGATGAGCATTTCAGGGAATTCGAGTAGCACAAAACGAAACTCTATTAAGAGGTAAATTTATATTTTTCTAGGTATGTTAGCTATAAGCTCACCAATGCTCTAAAAATTGGAAAGAAGTATTTTACAGGCATTTTTATCATATTCAGTAACACTTTCACTTAACTAGACAATACACATTGCGGTCGGTTATGTGCTGATTACATCAGTTTTTTTTTTACAATTTAGTTTTTGAGTGTATACGTATTATATAGTTTCAGAAATGATTCTTTAACTAATTTCCGGTAAAATATCGTATAGACATCGGGGCTGGAAACATACTCGCTTTCGAGCTGCTGTCAGTTAAAAAAATTTGGTCCCAGATTTTTTCTTGATATAAAGAGAAAAGTATTGACGTGAAAATAAACATGATGAACAATGGCCAACTAAAAATAAATGTTGAAATTGAAAATGAAGTTACTAAAGTTATTATATAGCCAAATTGGCATCACATACTTGCAAAAATAAATTGACGAGGCTCATGATATTAAGTGTAACTTATTCGAAGAGGATTCAAATATGTAGATGTCATAAATAAAATTAAAAAAATAAAAGGAAATAACCGGAACAATATTAAAAAGTTGCCTGTTTCATGTTGATAAAAATTATCCATACAATAGCTCCATACAATATTTTCTTCAGTCTCTCATAGTCAGCACTTTTCTAAAAAATTTTTAAAAAATCGCTTATTAGTTTCGCTCTGTCCGTTCGTCCGTCTGTTCGTGTGTCCGTTTACAAAACTTCTATACTCTTGCAGATAGAAAGCTGAAATCATGCGTACATAGCTCAGTCTGGTTGACAAAAGCACATAAGTCAAAAAACTACAATTTCTGATTTTAGAACAGTTGAATAGTATTTTTTTTGGAGCACATTCTGACAAAAATTCATAAGTTGGTATATATGATTTTTTTTCTTAAAATCAACTAAGTAATAATCAACCTAAAAAAATTTCAAATTGTTCTATCCGATAAAAACACATAAGTCGACTTATGTGATTTTTACGGAAAAAATTTCATGTAAGAATACGACTTATTTTAAATTTTTTTGAACAAGTAGCCTATACAAGTATGCGGTGTAATTCAAATTGTGGTTCCAGTTTTAAATAACGGTACTTTATATAAAATAATTATATTTGTGTAAAATTTGTTGAAATTACTGTTTAGTTTGATATATAAATTTGGTGTGATTAATTCGCTTTACTTGTTAGTATTATAATTTAAAATAAATTAACATATTGAAAAGATAAGCATTAATTAAAAATAATAGTTATTAAAGTTACTTTTTAATAATTTCAAAGTGAATTCTAAAATGTCTCTTAGTCGTGGTAAATATTTTGTAAAATTAGTGCAGGAAAATCAACACAAAGCTGATAAAACTGCTAAAACTGCTCAAAATTATAAAGGTATTTCTTTATTATAAAATAATATGTATAGAAAATTATACAAATTTTAAGTTATACAAATAATTTTGGTTTTAAAATTTAGAAAATATTATTCAAACTACTTCCAATATACGAGACCCCAACTACCGTGCTTCTCTGGATCAACAAAATGAAAATACTGAAAATGAAACGGCATCGAATATATTATTAGACATAACTGAAAGCATACAAGACAAAGATAACATACAAGATACTAAAATCAAATCCCCAAAACAAATAAGAAATAAAAATCGTAATTCTGGAAAACAATACCACACTAAGTGGAAAAATAAGAACTGCTAAAAACGTGTCCCCGTTGAAAAGTTGTCGAGCTAAGTGTAATACACGATTTTCTTTTGAAATACAAAAATTAATTTTCGACGAATATTTGATTCATGATTTTAATTTCAGATAAAAAATCAAGTCGCCCACGAACGTTTTGAAAAGTTTAGAACAAAAAGCTATAATTACTTTCTAGAGTACAATGGTGAAAGAATTTTAACATGTAAGGGTTGCTTTATGAAAACTCTAAATGAAATTGATAATGTTATCAAAACTGTATCTCTTAAAAAAAGATCAACAAGCAGCGGACTTATTTCATCAGATATGAGAGGAAAACATGTTCCACCTCATAAAAAATCACTGCGAACAATAGAGAATGTTCGTTCGCATATCCTTTCATTTCCCTCATATGAAAGTCATTATGCTCGGAAAAATAATGACACCAAATATCTCAGTTCAGATTTAACAATTTCAAAAATGTATAATTACCGACCGTATTGTGTAAACAATAGGTAGGTTATGTGATGGCAACAAATTTTGCATATCGAGTTTTCGGTGGAAACGTACTTCTCCATAGTAGGGAAGTGTAAATAAACTATTTTTAGCAACCTATCGGTCTGTCGGTCTGTCGGTCTGTCCGTCTGTCGGTCTGTCGGTCTGTGTGTGCACGCGTGTATCTCAAGTTCGACTGAACCGATTTTGATGAAATTTTATATGTAAGTTTGTTTCCATCATGGCACGGATCGATTAACTTTTGGTATATATCAGGCCTCGGGAACTGCACTTTTTAGCGGGCCTGTTTTACATTTTTGAACATTTTGAAGAAAATATTCAACCGATTTACTTGAAATTTTATATATAAGCTCAGCTAGACCGTCCGCGACAATTCCAATGTTTTGGAAGAAATCAGGCATCGGCAACTAGACGTTTACTACGGGCTAAATATACATTTTTGTGAATATAAAGAGAAATAATTAACCGATTTCATTGAAATTTAATATATGAACTCCTCGTATTAAAACAATGAACATATAAATTTTTTGAAAAGATCAAGGCTCGAAAACGGGCCGATTTTACATTTTTCACCATTTTGAAGAAAGTATTCAACCGATTTACTTGAAATTTCATATATAAGCTTTGCTCGATCATACGCAAAAATTCCTAACTTTTGGAAGAAATCAGGCATCAGCAACTGGGCGTTTACTACGGGCCAAATATACATTTTTGTGTATATAAAGAGAAATAATCAACCGATTTCATTGAAATTTAATATATGAATTCCCCGTATTAAAACAATGAACATGTAAATTTTTTGGAGCAAATCAGGCATCGGCAACTAGACGTTTACTACGGGCCAAACATACACTTTTGTGTATATAAAGAGAAATAATCAACCGATTTCATTGAAATTTAATATATGAATTTCTCATATTAAAGCAATGAACATATATGTAACTTTTTTGGAAAGATCAGGGCTCGAGAATTAATTTGCGGGCCGATTTTACATTTTTCACCATATCCACAGAACAAATTGATGGAATTTCTTGAAATTTGATATTTGAGTTCTGGTTGTTACCGAAACTAACTGGCGACCATTTCAGGGAATTCGGGTAGCACAAAGCGAAACTCTACTAAGAGCCAAATTTACATTTTTCTAAGTATGTTAACTATAAGCTTACTAATGTCCTAAAAATTGGAAAGAAGTATTTAACAGACATTTTTATAATATTCTGTAGCACTTTCATTTGACTAGACAATACACAATGCGGTCGGTTATGTGCTGAGCACATCAAATTTTTTGTACTGTCAATCAACAGTTTTCCCGATCGGTTCAAAAATTTATTATAATGAATTTCATAAGCTTAAACTTTCATTTAAAAAACGTTCTCTTGATACATGTAGCACATGCGATAAATATAAAATAAAATTACAACTTTTAGAAAACCTCCTTGAAAAAATTGAAATCGAAAATCAAAGAGACCAGCATCATATTGAAGCCGAATTAGCTTATAAGGAGAAACTTGTTGACAAAGAAATATCGAAAGAATCAAATGGGCAAATTATAAGCTTCACTTTTGATCTACAACAATGCTTACCAACCCCATCTTTGACTTCATCTGTTGCGTTTTACAAACGCCAATTGTGGACTTTTAATTTGACGGTACACAATAACGCTATTGGAGACTCAACTCACTATATGTGGCACGAGGCCATTTCGGGAAGAGGGGCAAATCAGATAGCCTCATGTTTATATAAACATTTGAAAAATTTGCCAGCTGAAGTGGAAAAAGTTATGCTCTATTCTGACACTTGTGGTGGTCAGAATAAAAATAAGATGAATAGATGTGGTGAACATTTTACGAAACTTGATTTAAGCAGAAGAGGGGGAAAAAGTAAAACTAAAACGGTTTCCACTATATGTAACAATTTAATTCCTATAAGTTCTGAAAAGAAAAAGGGTATTATTTCTATGTTCGACTTGATTCCTGAAACTTTTCACCAATTTTATCTTAGTCTTCCAGAAACGGGTAATCAAAATGCGAATATTGATCCTGATTTGATTGAATTTTATGAAGACAATAATATTAATTAAAAGAATTTGATAATTAAAAATAATAATGATTAATTAAAAATAATATGTAAAATTTTGCAATAAAATTTTAATTTGTTTTAAATTTTGTTTTTTTTTTTTTAGCTGAATTACAAAGAAAAATGATTAACTTTGGAATTTAATTGAGAAAAATGTTTAAGTTTTTTAATGTTTTCTATTTTAAACTGAATAAAAATAAATTAAACAAAAAATAAAAATTCTGAATTGTTTTCTATAGATTTTTTGTTATACATAAGTCCAATTTTTTTGTTTGGCAAAATCACTTATTAACCATAATATTTCCAATTTCATAATTTTTCTTTAATGTTACAGAAACCGTTGTAAAATATAGTTATGTTACACAAAACAAGGTATTTTTATGAAATTTTTGAAAAAATAAACATAAAAAACCCTCTCCTGTAAAGTAGTATAAAATGACTTATGTCCTTTTGTCGACCAAAGTGAGATAGATCTTTACCAGAAAATTATTTTCGTAGAAGAAAATTTTCACCTATCTCCCCTGTTCTAAACCTATCTCCCCTGTTCCCACTCTGAGATTAATAGTAGAACAATCAGTTGAATGGAGGTCCCCATTATACATAACATTCGTAGACTTTGAGAGAGCATTTGATACTATAAGACGTGAGCAGATCTGGAGGACGCTGGCCGGTAGGGGAGTACCAGAGAAAATAATAAACATTATACGGGCCCTATACAATAACTCAGAAATCAGAGTGCTGCACGGCAATGAATTAAGCGAGCCATTACAAATGAACAATGGTGTAAAGCAGGGTTGCCCACTCTCCCCTCTACTGTTCAACTTAGTTCTCGACGAAGTAATGCGTGGAGTAACAACAACCCCTAGAGGTATACAATGGTCCATTACGAACCGTCTAGAAGACTTGGAATACGCAGACGACATTGCCCTACTTTCCCACACGCACGCGGATATGCAAAATAAATTAAATGAGCTAAAGATAGCGGCAAAAAAAGTAGGTCTCAAAATTAACAATAACAAGACCAAATCGCTCCGAATAAACGCATCTAACTCAGCCCCGTTTAACATCGGTTCTATGCCAGTAGAAGATGTGGATCATTTCAACTACCTTGGAAGCATCATATCTACATCGGGAGGTGCCAAGGAAGACGTGGATAATAGATTAAAACTGGCTAGAATGGCGTTTGGCAGACTGTGGGCGATCGGGCGATCCTCGCACATAACAAGAAAAACGAAACTTGCCATATTCAACGCATCTGTAAAGTCTGTGCTTCTATACGGCTCTGAAACTTGGCTGGTCCAGAAAAATGCAACAAACAAGCTCCAGGTCTTCGTAAACAGATGCTTGAGGGCCATCTGCAAAATATACTGGCCCCAACGTGTAAGCAACACAGACCTATGGGCGATAACTGGCCAAGAAAGAATTGCGATTGCAATAAAGCGTAGAAAGTGGGGTTGGATTGGTCATACCCTAAAGCGGCCACCCAGTGCGATTGCCAAGCAGGCTCTGGAGTGGAACCCTCAAGGAAGAAGGAGTGTTGGGCGCCCTAGAAACACATGGCGCAGAACGATATACAAAGAAATAGAAGGTGCAAATATCACATGGACAGAAGCAAAAAGAATGGCCCACAACAGAGTACGATGGCGAAGCTTTGTAACGGCCCTATGCTCCCGCGTGGAGTAGAAAAAGGCAAAAAAAAAACAAAAAAAAAAATTTTAAGAAAACCATAAATATTTTTCAAAATTTTGTTAACTCAGGAAGGTAGTGTGGGGCTTTTTCTACTGCGAAGTAGCACAATTAAATTAAAAAAAACAAAATGGCTGTTAAAATTAACCGTTATGTTAAGCCCGTTTTTTTCGAATTTTTGATATCATTTTTCTTCTAAATCGCACGTTTTAGGAGTTCGTGATTCCTAAAGGAATAGACGATCTTCTAAGGAATTTAAGAAAATTTTTACATATCAATAAATAGTTCATTTCACGAGAAGAAATTATTTTCCACCTCCAACCCTTATAAAGTTATCTATCGCCTCTTGAAATTTGGAAAATTCGAATTTTTGGGTGCCTTATATTTCCGAAACTGCAAGCTTTTCCAAATTTCTATAAATGAAGAAAGTTAACGGTTAATACCACGCCACCAGGAACGATAAATATTTTTCTTAACTCACATAATTAACCCTTAAATTCCAGCATTATTTTAATGCTTTTTTTCTTTTTTTTTGTTTTATTTCCAAAATTGTTTACATTAATCATCCTTAACACGTTCCCGCCGGCGGCCTAATTTGTAGTTCTCGCCATCTGACGGCGCTGTAAATCCTAGTTTGTTTCATCGGACGGCGCTGCGCTGTTGTGACTTTCTCTCAATGAGAGATATGCGATTACGTTCAGAACAAAGTCACTGATGAAACCTGCTACATGCAATTTTAAAGTAATCGCGCTAATATTTAATATCTTTATTTGATTTTTGATAACGATTATTTGATTTTAAGTAATATATAAGTTATTACAAAATTTTATTTTATATTAAAATTCAGGGAATCAATTATTAATAAATTATTAGAAGATGAAGAAATTCCGCAAACACAAATAATCACGAAAAAGAAACATGTTATGGAAAAATTTGTTGGCCTAGCAGTAAACACCCGCAAACGTTGTAGGGAGTGTTACAAAAATTTATCTCAGGAAAAGGGTTCTTCTATAGCTGCAAAAAAAGCTAAAAGAGTGGCAACATTTTGTAGTGCTTGTGAAGACAAACCACCTTTGTGCTTACCTTGCTTCAATAAGACTCATGAAAATAAATAATTTTTTTTAATGTAATGAACTACACTAACTAATATATACATATGTTTTTGTTTAAGCCGCTTAAATAGTTTTAACTAAGATCATTTGCAAACTTTTTTTTCTTTTTATGCCGACCTATGGGACAGCCCTCAATGTACCATTTATGGTACAAGCCGGCGGGAACGTGTTAGGGCTTGCAATTTTTGAAATATATTTTATTTTGAAACTTAATTATAATTTAATAATTTTAATAATGTAGTACATAGTTAGATTGTTTTCAAAAGCAGTATTTTTACTTATTGAAAGGAAAAGTACTGCATTACAAGCAATTTTAATGTCCAACAACATGTTGTAACTGGTTTGGTCCAACTTTATTGGGCTAGTTACTTTTATCCGCATCTAGATCCAGTATCCTGATTCTAATATTATGCATCCAATAATGTATATGAAAAAGCACATAGTGATAATAGTTCTTATATCAAGTTATAGGCATAAATTTTGATACCACCATAACACCGGTGATTGGTATTTACGCAATAGGAAGGCAAATTTTGTTAAGTAATTTTGTTTTTTTTTCAAAATAATACACACACATATCTACTTTCAAAAATTAAGTAATTTAAAAATAAACAATGTTAGCATATATGAACAAAAAAACTTGTCTACAATAATTCTTTGTATCACAGATGAAATTCTGAAATGGAAAAAAGCTATATGATTGAAAACGGAGTAAAATATTAGGCTTTTTCTTCTACGATGGGTTCGGTTTCGGTCAACGCGGCTACCGCAAGGTACACATGGGCAAGTAAGACCCGTTGTGATACCACCGGATCCATAAAACCTCCCGTCCTCGCAACAATTAACCCCAACTTTTCAGAACTGGTTAAGCCGAGTATCATATACATTCGCTGAATCCGTAGTTCGTAAAAGGAAAAATGACGCAAGGAATTTCCGTCTTCCTCCTGCTAAAGCAGGTCACGAGTAAAGGTCCGACACGCTGTTTCACTCTGTTGTCCAACAAAGTTTCCGACAAAGTTTCATTCTGTTCGTCCGTCAAACTCTCCATTAGTCCGTCCGTTCTGCTACAGCCCGTCATAATGGACCAGCGCCTCCTCCTCTTCCTCGTCCCAACAGCTCCTACAGAGCGTTGGCAAGGCAGCCCATTCTTATAACGTATTCACCAATATGACAACAACCCGTTATGACTCTCATCATAGGTCCAATGTCTTTCCGGCGGAGAGACATCATATCTCTGGTGCGGCGAGGATCCAGTCTTAGCCACAGTTTTCTGCTTGCGTTATTATGGTTTCGCTCGCCCATATTTGATAGGCCTGCTCAATTGCCACTTTGCGTAAGAGCAACTTGTACGCACTGATAGGCGTCCCAAGGTCCTTTTTAAATGGCACCCCAAAAGTCGTCCCATGACTCGCGAGCTCATCGTCCTGCATTTTTCGTGAATTCCGCTGTGTCCCGGAACCCAAATCAGGTTAATTTCGATTAAAGCCACTTCCACCTGAAAAATGCTGCAATAATCCCACTGGAACCACTTCAATCGATATACCCAGTAACATGTCTCTCAGACCAAGGAAAACCGAGTGACCCACAGGGCCATCGAACCATTGTGACATAGAAGTTTACGTATCCAAAGGAAAATTTTCCATCCAAAATTTCCAAAACTCCGTATAGAAGTATGGCCCTGACCACCGCTGTATAGCGCCAGTGAATCATGCGTGGTACCAGATCCCATCTCTTTCGGATGGCGCCTGTGCACGAATGAAGCGAAGTGGTTGTCTTTTTTATTTTTTCTGTAATGTTGGACCTCCATTTTAGCTTAGAGTTCAAAATAGTACCTAAGAATTTAGCCTCCGGGGAAAAGCTAAGCCTTGCACCACCAATTGTTGGCTGAACCAGACCCGGCACCTCATACTTCCTGCTATAAATGACCAGTTCCTCCTACTGATCGGTGTAAGGTTCTTTCGGCAGCTGTAGGAACTTCTCTGACCTTAGCTACATTCCAGTTCTTTGGAATGTGGGTTAGGTCTGTGCATTGTCCCTGTATAATTCTTAGCCAGAAAACAATAACCTGCGTAGCACTTTGTAATTTAACCGGGACTACGTCATTTGGACGAGCTTGAAGCTGCGGATAGCCCAGATGATTCCTCTTTCCGAGACAACGGCCCCCACACACAATTTTACGGGCGTCTCCACTGAATTACGGGCAAATGTGTGAAAATGAACAAACCAAAGGATTGAAGATTCTTCTGAGTTTCGAGGTCGCTGTGCTCTTAAATTTTTCATAGAATTTTCTCCAGCTGATTCTATTTTTTCTCTTCTCTTAGAGTCGAATGCCTGATGGAAGTCAACCATTAATAAATGAAACTACTCTTGTATTCGTATTACTTTTCCATAGTTTGTCTTAGTAAGAATAGTTGATCAATAGTGGATCGATTCCGTCAAAATCCACCTTAGTGGTGTCCTAAAATGTCGTTCTTACTCAATATTGCACAATTTTTGCCGTAATACTTTTTTAATATTGGTTGAAAATCGTTCTTGTCGTCCCTTATCTTCATATAGAATCGACGAGTCAGATTTTCCCCTAAGTCCTCGTTGACGTCGGTATCGGTACTTTCGTAATTGACAATTTTCTGCTTACGGTTTCAGCAAACATACTTTTTGAATCACCTTCTTTAGTTTTTCCTTCTAATTCCTTCGTACTTCGTTACATTCGAGATTCTCTGCCTCAATTTAGTTGTTATAAGAAAGCGGTTACTATCGCAATTTGCTCTTCTACATGTATGCACGTCCATGATTGACGACATTCTTCTTTTGTTTACTAATATGTAAACGTTATTGCTTGCTATGTACAACAAGGAGTTGTTTACCAGTTGACATAGTTTTGATCCATTTTCTGAAGTTTCTTGATATAGCAAACGTTTTGTCTTTCAACTTCCCTTGTAAATAATTCAATGCTAATTTTGGCATTAAAATCACTTAAGACTATAGTTTTTTCAGTCTATACCACGACTATAAATGGGGCATGAATATGCACGCACTAAAGTTATATTGCTAAATTTCCCTTTAAATCTAAGCGTGCATATTCTCTGGCTGACAGGTGTGAAACTTAATATTTTTCTCTTTTGTTCGCTATAGTATAAGGTAAGATATTTCTTTTCTAATTTTCCAGCCTTCATCTATCTTATTTCCTACAGTGCTAGAACATATGGGTTACAACGTTCCGTTTCAGAAGCTATTTCTTACAAATTTTCCTGCTTGTAGCATTGTTCTTATATTACAAAATTCTGTATTTATATCATCTGTATTTATATTCATCGTCTAAATCCCATATCCGGAAGGTCGTGATGATGCTTCTGAGAATTTAGTTTAGAGTGTTCTTACTTATGATTGTATCGCAAATACTCGATCGACATAGCCCCGTCTATTTGGTCGTGAGAGGCTATACATTTTGCTTCGTAGACTCTTAAGACCCAAAAATAAATTATATCAAGAAATATTTCAAAATTGACTCACCTCTTGTATTTGTATCTGAGCTTCCCTACACTGTGTGATGCAGGTTCGTGTCGCTTCCAATGATGAGGCTGGTCGATAGAGATCGACCTTACCCCACAAGGTGTCTCATGTTTGGTGGCGGGAGCTTTACTAGGGGGTCATAGGATAGGAGTACTGAAGCTCACTATGGCTTGCCACTGTCTATTTTTAGGTTGACTGCTGTCAGGTTTGTATTGCTGTAAAGAGATAATAGAAAAGCATTTAAATTTCTTTCAATAATTATATATGATCAGCTTAAGCATCTGCAGTCGACAGGCTTCTGCTCCTTCATGTTCGTTCAACACACTTTAAGTGAAATCGGACCTAAATTGTAGTTTATTATTAATGTTTATACAAGGACGGCGGAGATTTTTCATTTAATACTACCAACGCCTGTCTGTTGTTACCCTTTTTATCCTCTAATTTAGCAACCCGCCGAGTCTCGCGGTCATAATTTGATCTCTTGCCACAACCGCAATCTAGGTCCCGGCCAGATGTCACCTATCCTTTCGATCGCCTTCGTGTACAGATCGACTAATCTCTTTTTCGCACATGCTGCGAGTTTAAAGTATTTCTGATATCAACCATAATCTTTGCATGATTTTCCTTCATTACTTGGAGAAAGTTTGGCATCATTTGACTCTAAATCTTCCTACAACTTTCCACCGAGATCCTGCTATCATATCGCGCCTATTCTACCGCAGCAACAATTACATGGCCCTTCAGTATCTCGCTAAACGACTTTGAAAGTGTCTTTGGTGGCCACGTTTGACGTTCTGTTAACTTTGTTGCTGCTACTTCCAAAAGTGAATCCTCGGTGGACTTTTGTCTTTTCAGACCGCATAGAACTTAACCTGTCTCTTTTCTATCACGCGGATATGTCTGATCTATAATTGGACACATAACTTCAAAATTTCATGAATCTAATTTTATTATTTTTCCTAATATTCTAAATTTGCTTTTGGAGTTGTGTGGTAGCTACCTAAACCTGCCAAGTCATTCCATAAGAACTTCAGAAATATATATAACTTACAATTGAGCACACGACTGCCATGTTTCATGAATGTAGCGTTATTATTTTTCCGAATATTTAAAATTAGCCTTTAGAGTTTTAAGACAGCTACCCGAAACTGTCAAGCCATTTCGCCAAAACCTCAGAGATATATGTGACCAGTAATTGGGCAACTGCCAAGCTTCATGAATCTAGCTTTATCTTTTTTGCGAACATTTAAAATTAGCTTTTGGAGTTGTATGACAGCGACCCCGAGCCAATGCAGCCATTCCATTAAAAATTTCACAACATATGTAGAGTGTAATTGGACTTTGCGAAATTTTATATTAATATCTTTATTAGTTTTTGGAATATTTAAAAAAAACTTTTTGAGTTGTATGGCAGCTACCCAACCCGTTATCTGAATTGGTCCAGTTACAATAGCAGTTGTCCTTGACAGAAAAGAAGCAACTAATGAAAGTTTAATGTTAATTGCATTAATCGTTTTTGAGTTATCGTGCGATCGAACGAAGGGACGGACGGACATGGCTAAATCAATGCAGAATTTTGGATGGCTTCTTGTAGTGGCTACAAACTCTACCTACAGTTTTCATAACCATGTACTTAAAATTTATTTCTTATTGTTGGAACGAAAAATCTTAAATTGTTCAATTCTAATGAATATTTTATTTGATAAAATATTCTAATGAATATTCAATTAAACAATTTTTTTATTTATGCCTAAACCTTTTCTTTATTTGAAAAATTTATTTCTGCATATTTTTCCCCATGATTTCATACTTATGTGTATGAAATTTCTTTCTATATACAATAGGAAGCTCAAAAAAAAATTCGTTAGGAAGTTTTAAAAAAAATCTGATGTGATCAACACATAACCGAAAGCAATGTATCTTGTCTAGATTACTAAAAGTATTCCAGATGATTATGAAAATGCGTTTTAAATACTCCTTTACAATTTTAAGCTTTTAGTAAACATACCTAGAAAAATCTGAATATGATTCTCAGTAGAGTGTCTTTGTTTGCCGTCCGATTTTTACGAAAAGTTCTTCAGTAACTTCTGGTAACAACCGGAGCTCTTATATTAAATTTGAAGGAACTACATAAATTCTTGCCATTCTAAAATGGTTTCCGATCGCTCCAAAAAATTTATATGTTCATTGTTTTAACTCTCCAAATTTAAATATTAAATTTCAATAAAATATGTTGATTATTTCTCTTTATATACACAAATATAAAATGTATATTTGGACCGTAGTAAACGTCCAGTTGCTGAAGCCTGATTTTTCCAAAAGTTAGGAGGTTTCGCGGACGGACGAACGAAGCATATATATGAAATTTCAAGAAAAGCTGCTGAATATTTTCTTCAAAAATGTAAAACTGATCCGTTAAAAAGACCAGTTCCTAAGGCCTGATATATCCCAAGAGTTGATCAATCCCTGACATTGCATACAGACAGAAAGACTGACCGGCAGAGCGACATCTCTCTAAAAAACGCCTCCATACTATGGGTTCCCACCGAAAACTCGATATGCAAAATTTGCTTATGAACTTAAAATTTTCTTCTTCTAAAAAATAACGATATATTTTTGTAAATTTTTTAAACTTTTATAATAATATTTATCTGTTATATATAAGCTTAAATAAATATCAGCTTTTATCAAAGACATCAGATGCAAGATTTAAAAAAATGTACTTATACTCTATCTAAAATACTAAATTCTAATACAATGATGTGTACATACATATATTTGAATAAAATTCTTATTTTATTTTTGTCTAAACCGTGTCTTTATTTAAAAAATTCAGTTCTATATGTTCACTCACAGTTTTCATAATTAAGTATGTTTTTACTTAAAATTTTATTTGTTTATTGTTCGAACGAAAGATTTTAAAATGTTCAATTCTAATACACATATAAACATACATGTATTTGAATTAAACAATTATTTTGTTTATGCCTAAACCTTTTCTTTATTTGAAAAATTTATTTCTGTATGTTTACCCCTATGATTTAATAATTACATATGTTTTTATACCCTGCACTTCGTGAAGGGTATATTAACTTTGGTATGGAGTTTGTAACTACTTGAATTAGTCATCTGCGGTATGGACATATATATATATATTCTTGCTCAGCGTAAAATTCTGCGTCGATTTAGATATGTCTGTCCGCCAGTCCGTCCGTACGTCCGATCGCACGATAACTCAAAAACGAATAATGCAATCGACACCAAACTTTCACAAGTTTTTTATTTTGTGCCAGGGACGAACCCCATTGTTATTGGACTAATTCGGACAACGGGTTCGGGTTGCTGCCATACAACTCCAAGAGTTTATTTTAAATATTTCAAAAACTAATAAAGCTATAAATATAAAATTTTGTATACATGTGTCCAATTATATTCTACATATGGTCTAAAAATTATAATGGGATAGCTGCACCGGTTCTGGTGACTGCCATACAACTCCAACAGCAAATTTTTTTTATTCGGCAAAATAATAAAGTGAGAATCATGAAACTTGGCAGTCATGTGTCCAATTATAAGTCAAATATATTTTACCTGCCATAGAACTCCATTATACAGGGTACCTGCCATAGAACTCCAAAAGCTAACTTAAAATATTTGGAAAAATAATAAAGTCAGATTCATGAAACTTGGTAGTTATTTGTCGAGTTATAGGTCAGTTGTATTTCTGAAGTTTTGGTGGAATTGCTTGACAGGTTCGAGTAGCTCCCACACAATTCTAAAAGCTTATTTTAAATATTTGGAAAAATAATAAAGTCAGATTCATGAAACTTGATAGTTATTTGTCGAGTTATAGGTCAGTTGTATTTCTGAAGTTTTGGTGGAAATGCTTGACAGGTTCTAGTAGCTCCCATACAAGTCTAAAAGCTTATTCTTAATATTTGGAAAAATAATAAAGTCAGATTTATGAAACTTGCCAGTTGTGTGTCCGATTATAGATTAGATATATTTCTGAAGTTTTAGAGGAATTGCTTGACAGGTTCGGGTGGCTGCTATACAACTCCAACAGCAAATTTTTTATATTCGGCAAAATAATAAAGTGAGATTCATGAAACTTGGCAGTCATGTGTCCAATTATAAGTCAAATATATTTCCGAAGTTTTAGAGAAATTTCTTGACAGGTTCGGGTACCTGCCATAGAACTCCAAAAGCTAACTTAAAATATTTGGAAGAATAATAAAGTCAGATTCATGAAACTTGGTAGTTATTTGTCGAGTTATAGGTCAGTTGTATTTCTGAAGTTTTGGTGGAATTGCTTGACAGGTTCGAGTAGCTCCCATACAAGTCTAAAAGCCTTTTTTAAATATTTGGAAAAATAATAAAGTCAGATTCATGAATTTGGCAGTTGTGTGTCCTAGTATCAGATCAGATATATTTGTGAAGTTTTAGTGGAATTGCTTGACAGGTTCAGGTACTTGCCATGCAACTCAAAAAGCTAACTTTAAATATTTGGAAAAATAATAAAGTCAGATTCATGAAACTTGGCAGTCGGATGTCCAATTATAGGTCAGAAATATCCGTGAAGTTTCTATAGAATGCTTTCACTGGTTCGAGTAATTGCTACACAATAACGAAATTTGCAGGGTATAATTCAATCGCTTTATACCGACTGAAACGTTTTTACTTGTTAAAATTTATTTATATATGCCGAACCACAGTTATGGATATTATTCGAATCTTATTCATATAGGAAGCTTTAAAAAAATATATACATACATGCGTATGTACTGAAAATTTTTGCGAATTTTTCCAAACTATTATGACAATATTTTTTCGAATATTTTTTCAACTTTTATAAATTAAAAAAAATTATTTTATATATTAATAAAGTTGGGTCAAAGCAATGGTTTGTAGTGTAGCCCTTTTCCTTTCAACAAGTAAAAATACTGCTTTGAAAAACAATCTATGTATACCTACCACACTATTGAAATTATTTTCATTCATATACGAAACTTTTTCTAGGATTGCATATATTTAGGATGAACGTTTTATGCAGTCTTCAAAGCTTTTATTTCAAAATAAAGCAAAAATAAATTTTGGGTTAGTATAATTCTCGATTTTAAGGATTAATTGTGTGAGTTAAGAAAAATAATTATATTTTTTAATGACACGGAATTTACCGTTAGCTTTTTGCATTTAGAGAAATTTGAAAAAGCTTGTGGTTTCGCAAATATAAGGTGCCAAATATTCAAATTTTACAAATTTTGAGAGGTGATGTCTTGAGAGGGGGTGGAGATGAGGAAAAATTTGCTTCTAACAAAATAAACTATTTATAAATATGTAAGAGCTGCTAAAATTTCAGACACCTGTAACGTGCGGTGTAGAAGAAAAACGGCATAAAAAATTTGGAAAAAAGTGGTTTTAGATAACGGAAAATTTTAGCCGCCATTTTGTTTTTTTAAAGTTCGGAAATAGTATGCCGCGATAGAAGAAGCCAACCACTATTTTTTTGTCTTGCAGAATTAGAAAAATCTTTATGTTTTCACTACAACAAATACTTAAAAAATTCCGTTTTTAGGGTTTTAGAGGTGTATAACTTTTAGAGGGGGGGGAGATAGGTGAAAATTTCGTTCTACGGAGAAGGGTTTCTAGTAAATATTTAAGTACTTATAAAATTTGTGCTCTCTATCTTCAAGAGTGTAGAAGTTTTGCAAACCGACACACGGACACACGGACAGACGGACGGACGTACGGACAAGTGTAACTAATAAGCACTTTTTTTCAAAATTTTTTTGGAAAAGTGCTAAAAAGTTTATGTGTTATATATTAAAAAAGCTAAAGCAAAAAGTTTAAACCAAAGTAAAATAAAAAAAAGTTTAAAATAATTTAAAAAAACAAAAATAAGACAACATCGATCAAGCATCGGTCTAATAACCTTCTGGTTATAAAAATACCACGCTACCCACCTGACTACGCCGTACCTTGAGTTTGCCTCTATAATTTTTTATTTAATTCATATTCGTTAACTCTTCAAAAATCATCCTCTTGTACAATATATATGTATGTAGGAAATAAAATCCGAAATTAAATTAATATTGGGCTTATTCACTTTATTTATCCAAATTAATATTGAGTTCAATTATAATTATCGTAATTTACAAAATTTCTTTAATTAATCAAAGCGATACAACATAACACGTGTTAGGTTTTTACTCTAATTCAACGCAATAGCTCGATTTAAATTTATATTAAACAACTCTGCAGCTCGATAAAATACACACTGAATGTGCTTTACAAAAGATCATAAAATTCAAAGTAATAGAGATCATACGATTTATAGAATTACAGTAATTTACTTAGGTTACGGCAAAATGTGAATATCATATTACCGGCAATGTGTATATTAAGTTACCGGCAAAATGTGTATTTCATAGCTACAATAATGATGTTCAGTCAAAATAATCCTACATATATATATAGCTACTTCTCAGGTGTCAAAAAGTACGGGTGCTTATATAGGATTAGAGACATGGGACGAAAGGAATTACATAGGGTTTTGCCTCTAGGGTCCCATAAAAATTTGACATTGGAACTTTTTAGTCCCGAAATAGCCCTATTTTAAGATTTTCTGAAAAAATTTTTGTATAACAAAAGCACCTTTTTCTTTAAGCTTTAATAAAGCATAAGCTTTATATTACTAGAGAAAAAAATAATTTTCGAAAAATATAATGTAATGGTCTCACATACTTTTAGTTTGAAAAATCTAAATAAACTTAAATAAATGTCAGCTTTTATCAAAGACATCAAATGTTTCGTGACAACGGAATATTAATGCTTCATTTGTTATTGTTTTGAATATTATATTTCGTCGGCAAGTTTTAAAAAAATATAGATACACAATTTATGTACGTATGTATTTAAAATTTCATGTTTAATGTTCGAGCAAAAAACTCTAAAATGCTAAATCCTAATACATTCATATATACATACATGTATTTAAATAAAATTATTATTTTGTTTTCGATAAAACCTTTTCATTACTTGAAAAATTTAATTCTATATGTTCACCCACAGTTTTTAATATTATGTTTCGTTAGGGGCTTTAAAAAAATGGGTATACGTTACATTCATAATTATGTATGGTTGTACTTAAAATTTAATTTCTAATTGTTCGAACGAAAAATTTTAAAATATTTAATTCTAATACACATGTTTTTTTTAGGCCTAAACCTTTTCTTTATTTGAAAAATTTATTTCTGTACGCTGTATGTTTAAAATTTATTTCTATATTTTTTACCACAGTTTTGAATATTATTCAATTCATATAGGTAGATTTAAAAAAGTATACATACATGCTTCTGTATGTACATATGTATTGAAAAAATGTTGCGAACTTCTCCAAGCTATTGTAACAATATTTTTTTGAAAATATATCTTACACTTTTATAACAATATTTACCTGTTATATATAAAAAAATTAATTAAACAAAAAATTTAGACAAAATAAAAAACAAAAATTTAAAACAATCCAAAAAACAAATCTTGTGAATATCAGACCATCAAGAATTAGTTACATATTGGTATAATGTAACGCGTGCACTTTTGGGGAATATTGCTATGTGAAAAATTACACTCACAAGGTGTGGAACAAAAATGCGACCGTTGATAATTGTAAATATTAGGGTTACAAAAAAGTTTTATTTGACCAAAATGTGTGTAAAATTTAACGCCGCCTTGCAACCAATTTATATGCAAAAGAATATTTTTTTCAAAATTTTTTTGTAATAAAAATTGTGCCAAGGGTAAAATAAAGTGTTTAATATAATAAAAATATTTAGAACAAGTAATAAATATTATGTAGTTTAACATGTGTTTCATATTCGACTTTCATTTTTGCTTAAAACTTTTGCTTCTTACTACAAAAAGTTCATGCGGTAGAATTTTGGAGAAAAGGTACATATTTCGATAAACATATGACATGTTTTGCTTAAAATGTCAATATGAGACTGTAGCCATATATTTAAGTTGTAATTTGGTTACTAAATTAAAAAATGTGTGCGTAATGTAGTTTATGATTCATCTGTCATGTTCAGTTTCGCGTTTTATTTCTTTCGGTTGAGTTTCACTTTAAGTTTCAAAAAATATCAATAAATTGTTTTAAGCAAAATAACTAATAAATTGTATAAATTTAAATACTAAAGTAAAAAATAACTGTTAAGGTTGAAAAGAATTAATAAGTATGCCATTTACATTAGTGGAAACCATTGAAAATGGTTCCAAATATCTTACGGCAGTATCAAGTTTATGGGTAAAAAATAATATATTATCTTACCCTAATGAAAATATAAAACACTTGAATTGAAGCAATATGAGTATTATGAACCAGAAATACATTGGCAAAAATATTCTTGCAATGTAAAAGCATCAAATATCGGCTCATATGCACAAGCCATGGATTAGGAAAGCTTTATGGAGATAAATTTAACGATGCTGAAGGCGCAGAAAGGGTTGTTTGCGAGTTAATATAAATTTCTAAAATAATATAAAATTATTTTTATATTATAAAAAATTTACTTGTAGAAATTAATGTACTTTCAATTGAAAAAGAAATAAAAGCGCTAAGTTTAAAAGCAAAAATTTACTTGTAGACTTTCCTAACACATGGTAAAACAGTTATAGATTTTTGAATAACCGTAACCAACGAAAACGGCATTATGTTGGGCTCAAATGCCAACCCAAAAAGGAACAT
This sequence comes from Condylostylus longicornis, assembly GCF_029603195.1. Lineage (NCBI taxonomy): Eukaryota > Metazoa > Arthropoda > Insecta > Diptera > Dolichopodidae > Condylostylus > Condylostylus longicornis. The sequence continues at coordinate 87,504 of NW_026578266.1, read as the reverse complement.
GCTGAAAGTTATGATGTAATATTCAATGATATAAACAAGGGTGTGGAAAGAACACACAGTGCCGATTTAGCAACGTTTAAAATATCTGAATATACTGAAACAATTCAACCAAATAAAAAAATTCTAAACTCTAATTCTACTTACACACGGCGAAAACCAGGCGAAAGTTATAATGATGCATATGGATAGCGAAACTCAAAATAGTAAATAATTAATTCTAAACATATACAAAAAGTTTATAAGCTAATTTTTAGATTCAAGAAATGAAGAACTGGAAACAAAACTAGATACAATCCTGGAAAAACTTGAAATACTTGGTGCCTTGTATAGCAAAAAACTCTGTTTTACTTAAGGAATTTCCAGAAATTTGAAATTTTCTTATGTAAATTCCAGAATATGAGAAAAAGTTCTCATAAAAAAAAATAATACTAATTCTGAAAGAAACTCTAATAGATCTACTAAGTCTGAATTGCCCGTTGAAAACATAAGATGAGGTAGATAAATTTTAAAGATAAAAAAAGAAACTACGTGAGCCAAAACTTCTTCGTGATAAATGAAACTATCATTGCCACCAATATATAGAAGTTAGCAAGATATTTGACACATTGATTTTGATTATTGCTATGATTGTTAGCTAAAATTAAAAACCAAAATAATAATAAATATACATTCATTATGATTTGTTTATTTGGAAAATTTTGGTCATTGTCAGTTCCGCTTTGTTCGAATTGATTGTGGGAGCTGGAACAGAGTTTAGTATAAGTAATTTTGAATAAATTTCTCGTGGTGTACACTGTTGGTTTACGCTTTTCTTTGTTAGTACGTATCTGAAAAATAAAACGCTCTCTTTCATGACATGACCAGTATTTAATTTTGTTTTCGCCTTATTGTCGTTAATATGCATGAATTAATAACCTTAAAGTTCAACAATACAGAAAAGTGGACTAAATTAAGTTTACATTATAAAAACAATACAGAAACTTGTGCGCTAAATTAAGTTATTTTTAGTTTTATGTTTGACTTAATGTCCATATTTGTTTACAGTGAAACCATATTAAACGTGTACAAAAGCAAAATTATTGGTGTTAATTTGTTATGAATTACTTACGTGATGATGTTGAGGACGACATGACAGTGCATGCCATCCGCCACCGGTTGGGCCATCGGCCATCATCACCCCAGTGTGCATCTGGCTGTGCCCCGGAGCTTCAGACTGAGGTGGGTTAATTAGAATTAAGTTACCACTAATGGTCACATATAACCAGAAAAAAAATTATGCACACGTTGATATTGAGACAAATAAAAAAACTAGTGCGATTGGAAAAAAAAATTTAAGTTGCATTTAGCTGAGATATCCTGCAGTGAACCAGAAAATGAAGCTTTAAAATAGAGTGCACCACTTGGTACATCACTATGCCGACAATGTGGCGAATCACCACTGTACCAAGGTCTACTCTTCAATGAGTCCCTGATAGTGTTGAGACTCCCAAACTTTCGAAAAACCATTAAATTTCAAACACTCAAAAGAAAAATGAAATTACAATTCTATCAACATTCTAATTCAACATAAATTCTTAAATAAAACAGCGCATATTTCGTGGGAAAAACAAAATAACAAAAAAAATGTTATTTAAAAAATTTCAATTATTTCTACAATAATATATATCATTATTACATAAGTAATAAAATTTTTTTGTCTTTTCCTGGCAATATAAATTTAATTCTGCTAAATTGATCAATAATTTTGCATGCTAGTTTTATATATTTTTATCTATAATTTTGTATTTTTGTGCATTTTTTTTCTTATTTCTACATGCATAAATCTACATAAATAAACTTAAAACTGGGCCCAGTATTTACTAAGGTAGATCTGTTCCTCGGGCTTCCACATGGGTTCCTTCCACAATATTATAAATTTTACATTATTAATAAAATGCGAAATGAATTTTGATGAATTTAGCACGTAAACATAAATTATTACATCAGAAAAAAATAACAGAATAAATTTTTATTAAAAATTATGTGCTTTATAAACGAATATATACATATTCTTTTTTTCGTGAAGTGTCAGAGAAACTTTTTTTTGTGTAGTGACAGAGAAAATTTTATTTTCAAAATATTAGAATTGAAAATTTTGAAACAAAAAAAAAGTTAAAAATTTTTTTTTCTTTTCTTTTTCTTTTGTTTTTCTTTTATAATTGAATTTCTAAAATTTTTATTTGTAATCCGTATAAATATTGAATAATTGAATCTATATATTTTCATTTTATAAATAAAGTTTTATATTTATATATGTATATATTGTATTTTGATTTAGCGATATTTAAAATTTAATAATATCTAAATATTATATATTTAGATATTAAATAAATACTATATGTATAATATATAGTATTTATTTAAACAAAACAAAAAAAAATCCAATATAATTTTCATGCTCTCTACAAATGTTGTTTTCTTTACATCAATCTTCGTTTTCACTGGTATATCATCTCAAATATACATAAATATATTTTTTATGTACATTGATTAATTGTTCGTTTTCTTTTAATATCCAGGTACAAATATATTTTCCTGTATTCTAATTTAATAACATTATTAATATTTTTTTTAATTGTCTTAATTTTTTCCATATTTCATTTTAAAATATTTTTTTTTTCCTAATTTAAATTTCTTTTTACCTACAAAACGTTTTTGTCTTTAGATTATTTCAGAAAGAAAATCAGTTTACTTTAGTTAAATTTTTTTTTACAATACTATTATAAATATTATATTATTTGCTTCATTCTTTCTTCTCTTCTTTTTTTTCTTTTTTCTTTCCAAATACGGATACTTTCTATCTCCTCCGATCACTAACTAACTCCACTTCTTATTTTTAATTCAAAAATCAAGACCAAGCTCCTTACTCATACATACACAACAAAAAAGCATAACAAAATTCCTAACGGTGCAATCTCATGATTTAAAAACTAAAAATTTCGATTTTAAAAATTCTAATAGAAAACACGACATCAATAAATTAGATCATGCCAAGAAAAAAAAATTTTATATGATCCGACATTTAACCCTACACAGGATTCCGCATAATCGTTCATACAGTTCATTACCATCTAACACCAACATGATCATACACACACCTATAACTCCCTTTGGAATGGCATGTGACATACAAGGGTTAGCACGGAATGCTCATTAGAATATTTTAATCTGAAATAAAATAAAGTTGGGTCAAAGCAATGGTTTCTATTGTAGCACTTTTCCCTTCAACAATTCGTGAAAATACTGCTTTTAAACACAATTTACCACACTATTAAAAATATTTTCATTCATATACAAAACTATTTCTAGGATTGCATATATTTGGGATGAAGGATTTATGCAGTCTGTGAAATAAAGCAAAAAGTAATGTTAATAATAATACTCAATTTTAAGGGTTAATTGAATGAGTTAAGAAAAATAATTATTTTTTTGAATGTTATGGAATTTACTGTTAGTTTTTTGCGTTTATATAAATTTGAAAAAGCCTTGCGGCGTCGGAAATGGGAAGTGTCAAAAATTCAAATTTTACAAATATCAAGAGGAGATAACTTGAGAGGGAGATGGAGATGGAAAAAAATTTTCTTCTAACGAAATAAACTTTTTTTTAGTATCTGAAAGCTGCTTAAATTTGAAAGCTGCTTAAACCCTAAAAATGGCATTTTTAGGGTTTATTGGGGGTTTAACTTTTAGAGGGGAGGATATAGGTAAAATATTGTTCTACAGATATAAGTTTCTACAGATATAAGTTTTGTAAACATGTCCACGGACGTACGGACGGACAGAGTAAATTTAATAAGCACTTTTTTCCAAAAAATTTTTGGAAAAGTCCTAAAAACATAGAATACAACATCAACTTGCATTATGCGTACAAGAAGAGAATAGAATAAGAAGGAACAATAAAAAAATTACAAATCCTAATAAAGTATATTTATGCGTAAATACACAAATCATGCGATGTGCTGCTGTATATATTTTTTTCTGTTTTTAATGAATGTGCATGCCTATGAATTACATTGTGTATGTATACATAAAAACGTCGTATACACCGTCATAAGCTCTTATAATGTTGCCATGTTAATATTTTTGTAATTGTTTCAATTGAATAAGGCTTTATTGGTTTTACAAAAAATGAGACTATAGCATTTTTTTAGTCCATATATAAATTTTGTATGGGAAGGCTGGGTCGGTGAGGGGTAAAATAATTTATTTCCTTAGACTTACCAAAGATGTTTGCAGAAGCAATAGTCTGCGAGAAAAGGAAAAGATAAATGCTATACTTACCAAAGATGAAAGATGAGCATTTACGTTTTCACTATAGCATTCGTTACTTACCTTTAGTTTGCCAAAGAAGAAGATGATCAGGGATAAATGAGTACAACCGTTAGGAAAAAGGGATTCGACACCAATGAAATATTTTTAATTTATATTTTCCCCGGCGGGTGGGGTGCGAAATACCCGCAGTATGAATAATTGTGTTAAGAATTCACTAAAATCTTGTACAAATCCAGAGGTCCGCCCTGAGAGACGGCAGAAATTGGGCGTGTGCCTTGTACGAGGTATTTATTGCTAAATGCTAGGAGAAAATAAAACAAAAACAAATGCAATGAACAAAACAAAAGAGCACTTATTGCATCAAACTAATACTACCGACCCTTTTAAAAGAACACTTCGGGTCATGCGGATACCACCATGTGGTAAAAGCAAAGAAACTATTTCCAAAGGCGACAAACAGAAAAATATGAACATGGATGCAGTGAATGAAGTAAAAGATCAGAAAACTGATAACTGCCACTTAAATATAGGAATAAGTGAGCTAAGCGCTTTGTAAAGAATTAAAAAATGAAATTTAGTATCTCAGAGGAACATAATAAGCTAAAATTGGAATCAAGCAATGTAAATGCAATAAAAGAAATAAATACGGAGAAAGTTGAAAACAAAAAAGTGGAATACTGCACATACGAGAAGGATCTGGCTCGGGAAACCGATTGGATTCTGAAGAGAAAAAGCCAAAAGCGTGGCAACCTGAAGATATTAAAAATGAACTAAAAGAGAGGGGCTTTAAAGTTATTGAAGTCGTTAATAAAATTAGAAAGCAGAATAAAGAAAACAAGATCACTATGACCCGACTTCTCCTCTCCAAGTTAGTCTTTGGAAATTCGGAGGACATAAATAAAATTTACAAAATTGATGTACTTCAGCACATGAAGATTAAAATTGAGTCACTATGGAGAAATAATTTAGTTCCACAGTGCAGAAGTTGTAAGAGACGTTTTGCACCGACAGACGTTTTGCCAGCGTCTAGCTCAATGTGTCAAGTGTGCTGGTCCTCATTTAACGATAAATTGTAGTAAGCGAAAAATCGAAGCTTGAAAGTGTGCAAATTGCTCTGAGGCACATCCTTCGAATTACAGGTGTTGTATAGTCGCAAAGTATTTACAAAAAAGGAAAAATAACCTTACAAAACAGAAACAAATAAAAATAATACCAGAAAATACTTCCAAAACTCCAAAAATCCCAAAAACAACTACATTGAGTAAAACAGTGCAGGGAATACAATATGCACAAGTGGCGAGAGGTGAAACATATAACCATACTAAATTTGAACATACATGAACGAAGAGATTTACCATCTCAAAAACCTGCTGAAAGTAATATAAATATAATGCAAATATGATGCAAAATATGATAAAAACTATGAACGAAGTCTCATTGAGATTGCACAGATTAGAAGACAAGCATGATAATGTCAATGTATGTACGCCAAAAAGAATAAAAAAATAATGGACGAAGAAAAAATAAGAATTGCGACCTGGAACGCAAATGGCGCTCTTAATAAAAGGCGTATATAAGAAATATTCCTAAAGACCCAAAATATTGATATACGTTAATAACAGAGACACATTAGTAATGAATCAAAAGATGGATGCGCTACTGTAATAAGGAATAATACAAAACATAATGAAATAAGTAAAGTAGATGAAGGCTATGGTCAGTTTGTTGCTATACGAATAGAATCTTATAAACAAAATTTCGATGTTGGTGTACTTTACTGTCCTCCGGGGCGTGTTATAAAGAGTGGTTCATTCAAAGATATCCTGATTAAAGAAAGATTAATTCTGGGAGGTGACTATAATGTCAAACATATTGATTGGGGTTCTAGATTGACCTCATCAAAAGGTAGAAAACTAAGAAAAGTTTTTAAGGAGATTGGTTATCAATACAATCCAGTGGTAGACCAACATATTGGCCGAGTGATAGAAATAAGATACCAGTTCTACTAGACTTCTTTATTGTCAAGAAAATCTTGCCAAATTCTTTTAGTTTAGAAGATTACTATGACTTGGATTCGGATCACTCTGCAGTTATATTAAATTTAACTGAGAAAGTTACCGTGGAACAAAATAAGCCATTTTGAATAATAAATCCACTAAATGGACTAGTTTTAAGGAAGAGATAGACAATGAAATAAACTTGGTAATTAAAGTACGAATCCAAGATGATTTGAATATTGAGGTAGAGAATTTTAACAAAATCATTCAAAACGTTGCCTGGAATAATACAAAATAATATGAGTGTAAATCCGTTGATATGAGTATATATCCGTTGTAATAATATGAGTATATATCCGTTGACTTGCTCAAGAGAAATACTGAATATGATAAGCGAAAATAGAAGAGCTAGACAAAGATGGCAAAACTCACGAGATAGGGCTGATACAATTGCACTCAATCGACTCACTCATAATCTAAAAAGAAAAATAAGAAAAATCAAAGAAGATTCATTTGATAATTACATTAAAAATTTGTCAAACAAATAAGAAAGTAATTATTCCTTATCCTATTAGTGGCCTATAGTCGCCCCTATTAGTGGAACGGATGGCAAATGGAAAATACAAAATGGGGATAAGGTTGAACTATTTGCAGATCATCTTGAACCAATTTTTAGGCCAACTGCTATTCACTCAAACATAAATATTGCAGTGAGAAATAGTGGAAGAAATAAAAAGTTTAAAGTGAAGGAAAGCATCGGGTTATGATTTAATTACCTTTGAGATACTGAAGTAATTACCAAAAAAAGGTATAACAATGTTGACTTTTTTAATGAACTTTGCATTAAGGTTAAAATATGTGCCTAATGCTTGGAAGGTGGCAGAAATAATAATGATACCAAAACCTGGTAAACCTTTAAATGAGACCAAGTCTTATAGACCAATTTCTCTGCTACCAAATTTTTCGAAACTTTTTGAAAAGTTATTGCTAAAAAGAATGGGACCTATAATTGAGGAGAGGTCATTAATTCCGAACCACCAAATTGGGTTTAGAACAGCACATTCAATTACTGATCAAATTCATAGAATTATAAATATTATTGAGCAAGTCCTAGAGGAAAAGCAAATTTGTACAACAATTTTTATAGACGTGGCACAGGCTTTTGACAAGGTTTGCCACGAAGGATTAATATACAAGTTAGAAAAAACATTACCAAAGTAATATGTAAATATTCTCTCTTCTTATTTAACCGAGAGATTATTTAAAGTCAAACAGGAGGGAGACTATTCCACATCCTAAGAGCCAGTGTGCCTTAGGGCAGTATTTTGGTTCCAATACTATATCTACTCTTTATCAGAGATGTGGCTCAAAAAGAAAACACAATTGTGGCTACATATGCTGAAGATATTGCAATTATGGCAGTAGCATCAAATATTGACGACGCTATAAGAAAGTTGCAGCAGGCAAACAATAGTTTTGATGCTTGGACCAAGAAATGGAAAATGAATGTAAATGAAACTAAGTCTGCAAAAGTAAATTTTACAAATAAAGTTCTTGTGAACCCACCACATGTTAATTTAAATGGGGTAAATGTTGTAAAACCAGTTTGGTTGTATGATATCCAGTTGTGGGGATGTGCCAAACAAATACATGTCCAAATACAAACGTTCCAGAATAGGGTTTATGTGAAATTGAGATTTGCACAGAGATTTAGAGATGTACATGGAGTACACATAATTATGAATGTTTACCTATTTTTAGCACTTTTCCAAAAAATTTTTGAAAAAAAGTGCTTATTAGTTTTTTTTTTATTTTTTATTTATTTATTTATTTATACTTTATTCTCTATATTTTTACAAAATTTGCTTAAACTAAGAGAATAAGAAGGATGGCATTATTATTTAACAATAAAATAGTGTAAATGCCACAACAATTTAATTAAAAGTGTTGTTATTTAAATCTACAATTACTTAGTGCTTTAATTACTAGAAATTTTTTTTTTGTTTTTATTTTCCACAATTATTTGTTTCAATTTACCTTTACTAAACTAAAAAATAATTAACTTAAAGAATTTTTTAAATCTTATATTTTACTTATATTATACATATCTATATTATACTTATAACTAGGGGCCCCTGTGGTTTGCTTATAAGCAGCATTATCTGTTGTAAAAACAGGATTGTGGCAATCAATTTTAAAATAAGTTTAGAAAAATTTGTACATATTATGGCATACATATGCAGGTATATACTTGTATATGCATAAATATCATATTGGTTTGAATACTAATGATAAATAAAAGTAATGGAAATATTTTTAATTTAATAAATTTTAAGATGTAATCACTGTTAATTACATAGATATGATTAAAATTCAATTTAAGAATTAGCTAACAATTAAGAACGAAAAATTTCCTTATAAACAACGTTATCTGTTAAAATATTTCCATCATCGATTTTTCCCTGACGAACCGTATCTTTGACTTGAATTTTTAAAGAACTGGAGTCTATGGCTCTTGAACATACTGTGTATAATTGCCCATGCGAAAAGCACGGCTGGGGGAGATAGAGGCCAACCTTTTCAAAAGTTTGCCCTTGGGACTTATTTATAGTCATGGCATATGCAAGACGGATGGGGAACTGATGTCGAACAAAATTAAAAGGAAAGGAAATAGTACCTTTCACGCTAAACTTTAAAACCAAAGTGAATGTGAATTAATAAAAAATCAATGCCTCTTTTCTTTATACAGACCTGGCTTGGCTACTTACTCAATTGAAATTTCGCAAGGACATGAAGAATAATTGCCTTAGTTATTCGTGTTCTTATATCTCTCACAATTTTTAGTTTTATTTTTTTTAATTCCATTCCATGTTAAATACAACAACAAAAAATTATTTTACTCTTACTTAACTCATTTAAAATATTTCGCTTCCTTTTGCTTTTTATTTTTTTTTATGGTAGTAAAGCAAAAAAACAAAAAAAATATTACTACTCTTTTTTTTATTCTCTTTCGCTTTTCGCTTTTCATTTTTTGTTTTTGTTTTACAGTATGTATAATCAATTGAGTAATGTTTCTACCAAGTATTCTCTTTTGCTATTTTCATTTTTTTGTTTTTGTTATTTATTAGATTATATGTATACCTGTTCATGAACTGGAAAAATCTTGTAAAATATAATATAGAATACCAAACTAAACTATTTAACAAATTATCTACCTCACTATGCTCAAAATTTAAAAGCCAATTTTTTACATTTTTAACAAAATTGTTTAAATTCCTAATAGCATGTATATGTTCAGGAAGTTTATTAAACAAGCGAACAGAAGTTATGTCAAAAAAGTTTCGGTAATTTGTAGTTCTAAAAACTGGAACATTAACTAGAAATCTCTGATTAATACGTAAACCATAACGATTTGAAGCTCTACTGTTTAAATAACCGCCTCTTAAGTAAAAAATCTTTAAAATCCTTTAATAGTAAAGTTGTCTAACTGGAAAAATTTTTAGGTTTCTAAATAAATCCATACTGTTAAATAAACGATGCCTGTTGCAAATTTTTCTAATAACATATTTTTGCAAAATCAATAGTGGATATATTTTATTTTTATAAGTACCATCCCAACAGCTTATGCCATATTGTAACTTAGAATGAAAAATGCCATAATAAAACATCAGTAGAATTTTTTGCGAACAAATTTACGCAAAGTAGAGTGCAAATAAGATTTTAGAGAGTTTGTGTGCGCAGACCAATTCAACATACTATTAATAAATAATACACCTAAATATTTGAATTGATTGACTACTTCTACTGAGAAACACTCGGAGTTACAATAGGCAGAATGTGTATTTCTATCATTATGATCAGTACAGCTATTCATAAAAACATTTTTGCAACTAAATGAATAAAAAACAAGATTGATATCAACAAGTTCCTTCTGTGTAAGATTAAAAAACATCAACTTAGTTTTATCACTTACAATCAGCCTATGTCGAAAGAACCAATATCTTAATAAACTAAGATCTTTGTTGATCGCACACGTTAAATTAAGTGGACTATTGACAGAATAAGAAATAGCAACATCATCAGCAAAGGTGTTAAATTACCCTCAAATTTCAAATCAAACAGTGAATTTATATATATAAGAAATAGTATAGGTTCCATAACTGATCCTTGTGGAACTTCCAACCTAATATACTGAATACTACTTAGTTGGTTACCAATTTTGACTCTTTGTGTACTACATTCCAAGTAAAACTTAAACCAATCAAACATAAAACCACGAAAACCTAGCGCAAATATTTTATTTAAAATAATTTTATGATTCACCATTTCAAAAGCCTTAGTAGCATCAACAAACACACCTGCACAATTTCGCTTATTATCTAGGCCTTCATTTATAAACGAGCAAAAATCTAATAACGCATCTTCAGTTGACACACCTTTTTTAAAGCTAAACTGTTTCGAACTAAGAAAGTTCAATTCATTTAAGTATCTTAAAGTTCTAATTTTTATAGCTTTTTCAAAAATTTTAGAAATTGTAGGAAGTAAAGAAATAGGCCTGTAATTATTTGTGACAGATTTATCGCCGTTTTTGAAGAGTGGAATTACAACCGTAGATTTTAACTGGTCAGGAAATACGCCCGAAAGAACACTAAAATTGAAAATATAAGCTAGAACATCTATAATATTAAAAGCAATTTCCTTCAACAATTTATTGGAAATATTATCAATCCCTACAGAGTTTGAATTACTTAGAGACCGAATAATTTGGAGAAGCTCAGGAACGGAAAAGCTATCAAAAACGATGCTGTTACGAACACTATTTACTTCCATTGTACTGTAATCATAATTAGAACCCAGACTAGAAGACAATTTTACAGCAACTGAAGAAAAATGATTATTGAACTCATTAGCAATTAGAAACTCATCTGTTATCGATAATCCATTATTCATCAATTCCAATTTCTTATTATTACTCGGGTTCTTGTTGAGCAAGTTATTAACTAGCCTGCACTCGTTTTTTATGTCACCATTACATCTGATAAATTCATTATGAAAAAATCTATCACGGCATTCCGCAATATCTTTTTTTATTACCTTGCACAGCTTATTATAACGCTTTTTCAATTTCACATTAGAATGGTGCTTATATAACTTGACTAATTTGTTTTTCAATTTCACTTTTCTCAACAAGACATCATTCATCCACAGGTTTAACTTTTTATTTTTCACACTTGGTCTAACGCTAAATGTACATTGGGAAATATAGCTGCTTAAAATTTCAATGAATTTATTATATGCCGAACTGGCATTTGATTCATTGTAAACAGCATCCCAAAATTCAAACAGAAGGATGCTATTTAGCCTATTATAATCTATTTTTGTAATGGAAGCAGTAATAGGAGTATTATTTGTTTTCTCAACCTTTCAAGACTTAACAAGTAGTCCTGTCATGCAGTGATCTATAATTTCGAAATTAAACACACCTTTTTCACACGACTCCAAAGGAATAACACCAAAACGAGCATGAATATGATCTAAACAAGACCCAGAACTAATTCTAGTAGGTTCATTAACAAAAGAAAACAGTCCGTTATCGGCAAAAATTGAAAAATAATAATCAACATTTCTGTATTGCTTAAAGAGTCTAAATTAAAGTCACCAACAATTATCAAATTAGAAGAATTTATATTTAAAAGCAAATTATTGAATTCATTAAGAAATATATTAACTGAAGAACTATGTGGCTTGTACACATACATAAAAGAAAGAGAAATATGATTAATTTTACAATCAACTTTTAAAATATCAGCAGATTCAAGACTATAATTTGTAATATTTGAATACGAATAAGTATTTTTTACGAATACACCCACCCCACCAGCAGCATACGACTCATTAGTATTTGCAAAAAAAGAATAATTAGGAATTTTATACTCAACTAATTCATTTTCAAATATCTAAATTTCAGAAACAAAAATTAAGTCCGGCTTATTAACAAAACTTCTTATATTTTGATGTACAATAAAAAAACATGTTATCATCAGACGAAGTTTCGAAAACACTACTACAATTTAAGACAGAATTGTCACTATAACTAATATCATACTATAATAACTATATAAGTTATTTTGTTCAAAAATCATTTATCTAGAGGTTTCATATAATTGTACAACGCCAGTCTTGTTCTTTGTAGATCTTCTCTGTACTTACTAATCATGTGGCTTCTGTATGTCTTCAAATCATTAGCTACTTCCTTTTGAGAGATACCAATCTGTTCATGATACTGATCATAGATATTTCGTAGCTTTACCAAGTCAGTTGGAAGACCTTCTGATTTATCAAAACTTTAATATTAACATGAGTTATTCCATCGACACATACATCATTATTATCAAAAAGGTATGCTAGGTAAAGTCTTACGTTATTATAAATTCAATGATCTCTTAGACGTGAAAGAACATACATGCTGTCACCTTGTTCCAGAGATTTTTGAGTTAATTTAACAATATTGGTGGGAGCATTGGACTAATAAAGCTTATTTCTTTTGTAGCACTACATGGGTTAAGTGTTTCGCCTTGTACCCAGTTGGAATACTTTTTTGATTTTTTAGTATTATTCATCGAGTCAGCATTTAAAACGTTGAAATTTCCAGTACTAACATCATTATTATCATCGCTATTTACACTAATATTATAATTACTTTTAACAGTATTATTATTGTTATTATTATTATTTATATTTTTATTATTGTTAACATAATTATTATCATTGTTGTTGTTGTTATTATTATTATTTTTTGTATTCATACATTTATGCTTTATTTTCGAAAAGTATCTTTTCAGCACTTTTTTATTAAAAATTGTGAAAGAACTTCCAACAGGCGAAAATAAATTTGCAGGTGTCACATTATTTGAGGTAGAACTTGATAAAGGTTTCGTCACTTCGTTTCTTTCATTTGTTAACGTGTCATTCGATATTTGAGTTTTTAATTCACAAACATAGGTAGGTTCAAAAGTTTTGAGCATATTATTTTGTGATAAATCATTTTCGTTAAACTGTAGTTGCTAGTAATCATTTTTTTCCTTAGCATACTTAGTTTGTTTAAGTAAACTGGACATTCTTTACTCAAAGTTTCATGACGAACATCAAGGCTAAGTTTTAATTTATCATTAGCAACTAAACAATTAATGCACTTAATAACTTTTTCCTTTTTGCAATCTCTGCTTTTATGTTTACCTAGACAGTTCAAACAATTTTCCTCGTTTTTACATTCAGCCGCTTTGTGATTAAACCCATTACATTTGTAACAACGAAGAACACGCAAAGCGTCAAACACCTTACAACGTTCCCATCCAATTGAAACTTTCTCATTTTGTAGAACTCTAGGAAAAGATTCCTTGTCTATTTCAATTATAGCGTTGTATTTATCCTAACTCTGTTTTTGAACTTTATACATCTTCACAATTTTTAACTCACTTGTTTCAAGATGAAGGTTCAACTATAATAACCCAGTTTCAACTATAATAACCCCATTTCTTCTGTTTTCTATATTTTTAATTTTGAAAGCTTTAGGGTCGACCTTCTTACTCAAATCAGCTCTTGTTACATTGTACTTTTGTTTAACAACTGGCTTGATTACTAGCGGTTTTAGTTGCTTTTTCATTTTTGGAATTTTTGCTTACCTCAGCATTTTTTACTATGTCAGCAAACGAAAAATTTTGACCTACATTAATTTTTGCTTCACTTCCATTTAAATTTTTAGTTTCTTTACAAAGTTCATCAGTCTTTAACAGACTTGAACTTACTATACTGTTCAGTTTTTCTGAATCAGTTTTGAATACCTCCGTTATTTTTAATACTTTTTCAAATTCTTTTTTCTGTGCTTCTTTAATTCCTTCAAGACGTTTAAAATATCTGTCTTCAATAGCTCTTAGCAACTCTATTACTTCCTGTTCATTCTTTTTTATAGCACTTTCGGACTCTTGTTTGTACTCATTTAAATAATCATTGTTCTTTTTGACCGCACAATCTATGTTCTGTAATATTATATCCACATTTTGAATGTATAAAATACATTCATCACAAATGAATTTGATGCATCTATTAGAATCCAGAAGATTGCTCGCTGCTTGTTCTAAACCTGAGCATTTGATAGTACTATGATAAATTTTACCACAGACACCATCTTATTCCTGTCTCACCTATAATTTTAGTTCTACATTTGGTACATTCCGCCATAACCTGAATAGTTACCGGAACAACTATGCAAAACGCGCGAATTTAAATAAAAATTAATTAACCAATATTTTATCCGAAAAAAAATAAATACGTCCGATTATTTTGATTGATTATAAATGAATGTTTCACTCTGTCCGTTCGTCCGTACATGTTTACAAAACTTCTACACCCTTGAAGATAGAAAGCTAAAATTTAATGTGTACACAGATTCTTACTAAACACTTATTTCTGTAGAAGAAAATTTTTACCTGTCTCCTCCTCTATATCCCCCCGGAACCCTAAAGCTATATCCCCCAGAACCCTAAAAATATAATTTTTCAACTATTTGTTGCAGTGAAACCATAAGTGTTTTTCAAATTTTTAGGGGGACAAAAGTTGGCATGGGGCCTAGTCAGTCTCACATTTTCCTAACATGTGGGGCTGAAAATGCTAGGAAATGCCCTCTGAAAACATCAGCTCTGCCAACAAATCCGACTCTCACCTCCTAGAAGGTAGGTAACATAGTTACTTAGTAAGGCTGACGAGAGCGGGTGAAAGCGAGTACTCGGCGCTTAATCCGGGTTTCGTTGGTTAGGAAGCGCACGGGCGGTAAATCCAGAAGCGTCTGACCTAGAATAGGCGTCTCCCTGAGTTTTTGAATCCTGGCAGTAGGTATAAAATGCAGAATTTAATCATTTGTGCAATGGACAAAATAAAAGGATTTAATACCCCAGGTGGTAATTCAACTACGTTGGAGAATCCACCCTCTTCGGAGGTCGGCTCTACAGATTCTGGGGAGAGCCATTTATTGCATTTGATTGATCCGTTCAGGAGGAACGCGAAAACCCGGCGTTCACCACCTACATCTGATATCCGGATTTTGGAAACGAATAGAAATATAGAAGGTGGACTACCGAATATTCAAGCTCCACAGACCAATAAGGATATAAACATGAGTAAAGCTCAAGACAAAGAAAGTGATGATCAGAATGCTGACATACACAAAAGGATTAGCCAACTAGAACAGCTCTGTGTGACTTTGAAAAGCGAGGTTCTTCAACTGAGGCCTGAAAATGAGAAGCTTAAGAAAGAGAAGTATACGCAAACTACAAGCAATAAGTCTAATTTGGGCAGTCATAAAGAAAAAGACGCTACACCACGAGCAAAGCAGGTGAGGTCAGTCTTAGACGCCTACTCAACAGATGAGGAGGAACTCGCCAGAGAAACGGATTGGATCTTAAAACAAAAGAGGTCCAGTAAAAACAGAAAAGCGGAATCGTCTCCGGAAGTGGTTCAGGTGACAACCAACGCTGAGAAAGCGGATGTTCCTGATTCTAAAAGTCGAGGCAATGTCACGAAAAACTCTAGGCCGCCTCCAGTAGTCATAAGTAATGTGGTTGACTATAATAAAATAGAGTCAACATTAAAAAATAAGGACATCAATTATAAGGTTAAAATGATGAACAACAATCAATTTAAGCTTATTGTAAATTCCGAAATGGACTACAGGAATCTTACCAGAGCCATGAATGGATCTGGACTAGAATGGCATACCTATGAAAACAAGCAGGCCAGACCAATAAAAGTCATGGTAAGGGGTCTTCACCCTAGTTGTAAACCGGAAGATATAAAGGAAGGCCTAAGCTCTAGGGGTTACAAGATCTTAGATGTAACCAATAAAATTAAGAAAATGAAAGAAAATGGGAAAAACATTATGGTGCCTCTACCGCTGTTTATGTTAACATTCTCAAATGAAGAAGAGATGAAAAAAATTTATGAAATCGATTACATAAACAGGATGAAGGTTAGGATAGAGGCATTTCGAAAGGACAGAACAATTCCGCAGTGTAAAAGGTGTCAAAAGTATGGGCATACACAAAAATTTTGCCAGAGAGAACCGAATTGGTTAAATGTGCAGGCAGGCACTTAACATCAGATTGCGGTAAGCCAAAGAGTACTGCAGCAAAGTGTTCCAATTGCTTGGAGGCCCATCCAGCAAACTATAGGGGATGCCTTGTCGCTAAGGAGCTGCAAAAACGTAGAAATTTGAACAACAACAACAACCTGAAAAATTCTGAACGGCCACCGAGGAAATTCACCTCGAGAATAGTCTCAAAAGATGTAACATACAAGGACGTTCTCCAAAGGAAAACCGATGACGGTGGCCCGAGCAATAAAACAAGGGCCAGTGACGTGAATGTTTTGCATCAAATGCAAAATATGATGCAGAACATGCTAGATATGATGAACAAAATCTCTCAGAGATTGAGTATTTTAGAGAACGAAGGGAAAAAATCGAATACCAAAAGACCTGGTAAATGAAGGCACGAGGTAATTTTAGAATAGCAACATGGAATTGCAATGGTATTGCAAATAACAGGGACATGCTTGAAGTTTTTCTTCATACACAGAATATAGACGTGTGCCTCGTAACTAAAACACAAATGACCTCAAGAAGCAGGATTCGGTTTCCAGGTTACAGAATTTACAACTCGAACCATCCTGGAAATATAGCGAAGTGCGGAATGGCGATAATAATAAAAGAAAATGTGGTGCATTGTGATCTGCACCAGATGCAAACCGAGGGAATGCAAATGACAGCGGTTCAGATCACTTCGACTAAGCAGAAATTTAGAGTGGCTGCATTATATTGTCACCCTAGATTTAAAATTACGGCAGAAATGTTTCAATGCGTTCTGACAGACCTGGGCGATAGATTTATATTGGGGGGTGACTTTAACGCGAAGCACACTGATTGGGGTTCAAGGCATACTTCAACTAGAGGAAGAGAACTTAAGACAGCAATTGGCGGCACGGGGTGCCTTTTTCACTCTACTGCGAAGCCAACGTATTGGCCAACCGATGTTAATAAGTGTCCAGATTTAATAGATTTCTTCATAACGAAACGGATTGCGAAAAATTTCATCGAGGTACATGATAACTACGATCTTGACTTCGATCATTCGGTGGTTATTCTTGTACTTAAGGAAAATATAGTTATGAAAAGAGCAAAACCTACGCTGACAAATAGAACTACAGATTGGTCAAGATTCCGCTTAGAGATTGAACGACAAATAGATCTAAGGAAAAGAATAAGAACGACCCAGCACATAGATGAGGAGGCCGAAAACTTTACTAAAATTATTCAAAAGGCGGCTTGGAGTAGTTCCAAAATTAACGTTATTAGGAGGGGGGGCATTAACTATCCCCCACATATACTAGCAAAAGTAAAACGAAGCAGGCGGGCGAGAAAAAGGTGGCAGCAACCGCGTGATCCTGCTGAAAAAGCCAGATATAATCATGAATCGCAGCAACTAAGACGCTGTATTAGAAAATACAAAGAGGATTCAGTTGCTGATTATGTTCAAAATTTGACGGCGTGTGAGAAAACCTAGGGGGGAAAAAACCGGATCTATCAACCTCCTCGTGGTTCTCCCTGGAAACTGGTAACACAGGCCAATAGATAGACCGTGCAGGGAGTAGGGATGGAAACTGGATAGTGGGCCTGATAGCATAGCTATCTAGACTCCCTCGTGTAGATTTTCTTCCGAAGCAACTGCGAAATCCAGAAGCGTCTGACCCAGAATGGGCGGCTCCCTGGTCTGCGTCTGACTCCAAAGGGGCGGCAGTTTCATAAGAAGGAAAACTTATACCCTTCAGAAGGCAAGGGGAAACCACTGAAGTACCGTTTCCTGGAAAAAATCACATGGAAAACAACATAAACCTATGGCCCTCAGTCTCCGGCAACACGAGGGTGCTAAGAATCCCCGGAGGTAAAAACAAAAATAAGCAGAAACTAAATATAGGAACTTGGATTGTAACTAGCCTGTATGAAACATCAAATTTAGCAAACACTATCAAGGAAATGAAGAGACTTAAGGTCGAAATCCTAGGAGTGAGTGAAACTTGGTGGCCAAGTTCTGGTGAAGGTGCTACAGAAGGAGCCAAACTTTATTACTCTGGCAATGAAACGAAAAATCACAGAAATGGTGTAGGGGTAATAGTAGCGAAGGATATTATTGAATGTGTTACTGCATTCGTACCGCACTCGGATAGGGTAATGCTCTTAAAAATTAATGCCAAACCTGTAGCGCTAAACATAACTCAGGTTTATGCACCAACGGCAGAAAAAGATGATAATGAAGTCGAACAATTCTACTGCGATATCAAAGAGATGCTGAAACTAACAAAACCGCATGACATAAACCTGATTATGGGAGATTTCAACGCTAAAGTTGGATCTGAAAAACTCAACGACATAGTTGGAAGCTTTGGTCTAGGCAACAGAAATGAAAGAGGTGATCGTTTAATTGAATTCTGCCAAGAGGAAAATTTTAAGGTGACCAATACTTGGTTTTGCTTACCACCTCGAAGGTTATACACTTGGATATCGCCGCAAGACAATAATGAAAGAGTAGCGAGGAATCAGATTGACTATATCTTGATTAATAAGAGATTCGCCACATCTGTTATGAAGGCTACGACCTACCCAGGTGCAGACGTCCCATCAAATCACAATCTGCTTTTAGCAAAAATTAAAATCAAACTGGCTAAAATTAGAAGGTCACATCGATCACCACGGGTAGATATTGAAAGACTTAACAACGAAGCGGTTAAATCGACACTATCTACTGAAATCAATAGACGACTAAGGTGTATCGACAGAGAAAATGTGAACGCTGGTGCCCTGTGGAATGAAACAAAAGAAGTGCTGAAGGATGTGTCGAAAAGAGTGCTGGGAACTAAAAAATCCTTGGCCAAGCAGAAATGGATGACTGCCGAAATACTTTTATTAATGGATGAAAGAAGAAAACATCGTAATAAAAACCATTCAGAATACAAGCGGCTGCATCGAGAAATTGTATCAAAATGTAGAATAGCCAAACAAAATTGGATAGATCATGAGTGCAATGAAATCGAAAGACTGCAGCGATGCCACGATGATTTCAATATGCATAGAAAAATTAAAGAAACATCTGGAATATTTCGCAAAACGATTCCCACAGTTTTAGTCAATCAACATAACCAAATAATCATCGAACCAGAAGAAAGGAAAAGGTGTTGGGAAACCTATATTCAAAATTTATTCTCAGACCCAAGTAGGACACCAGCTGTAAACGTAAATTTGGAAAATAGCCAGCTGACGGGACCATCTATTACTAAAGACGAGATCCGCAGAGCTATTGGCCTATCAAAGAACAAAAAAGCGCCAGGGCCCGACGAGTTACCAGCTGAAATAATAAAGCTAATTGATGATGAAAATTTGGAACTACTTGAAAAATGCTTTAACTATATCTACAACACTGGAAATCTCTCAGAAGACTGGCTGAAATCGACTTTTATCGCAATACCAAAAACCACCAATGCAAAAACTTGCGATAATCACAGACTTATTAGTTTAATGAGTCATAGTCTAAAAATATTTCTTAAAATAATTCATAGTCGAATATATAAGAAGTGCGAGCATCACATGGGAAGAACGCAATTTGGTTTTAGAGACGGAACAGGCACCCGAGAAGCTCTATTTAGTATTAACGTACTAATACAGAATTGCTGTGATGTCAAAAAAGACGTATTCTTGTGCTTCATTGATTATGAAAAGGCTTTTGATAAAGTTCAGCATGACAAACTAATGGAAGTCTTAGAGAAAATGGGTATAGATGAAAAGGATATTAGGTGCATTCAAAATTTATACTGGCATCAATCTGCTCAAATCCGAAACAACGATGGTATCACCAGCGAAATACAGATACAAAGAGGAGTCCGTCAAGGATGTATTTTGTCACCACTGCTGTTCAATATATATGCAGAAGCTATATTTTTAGAGGCGGTGTATAATTTAGACAAAGGTATAGAAGTTAATGGCACATACATCAACAATATTCGTTACGCAGATGACACCACTTTATTAGCTGATAGCCTTGCAGATCTGCAACATATAGTCAATAAAGTACACCAGCATAGTAAAATGTACGATCTAAAAATTAATATCGCCAAGACTAAATTTATGATCGTAAGCCGAAACAGAACGAGTTACAACAATGCTGCAATTCTAGTAGATAATATGGCAATTGAACGGGTTTCCAGTTTTAAATATCTTGGATGCTGGCTAGAGGAAGACTGGAACTGTAGTAAAGAGATAAAATGCCGCATTGAAATGGGCCGAAATGCTTTTTTAAAATTCAAAAACATTTTGTGCAACAGAAGCATAAGTTTGTACCTTCGTCTCAGGTTTATTAAGTGCTATGTTTAGTCTGTTTTGTTATATGGTGCTGAATCTTGGACACTTAAAATAAGGCATATGAACAAAATTGAAGCTTTTGAAATGTGGATATATAGAAGATTTTTGCGAATATCGTGGACAGACCATGTATCAAATGAGGAAGTTTTGAGACGGATGCATACAGAAAGACAACTTCTTCAAAACATCAAATACAGAAAGACGTCTTATTTCGGCCATGTAATGCGAGGGTCAAAGTATGAACTCCTTCAGCTCATCATGCAAGGTAAAATTGAAGGCAGACGAGGTGTCGGTAGAAAACAAATGTCCTGGCTTCGAAATATCAAAAACTGGACTGGAATAAGAACGGCTCAAGAATTGTTTCACACCGCTACAGATAGGAACGAATTCTCCAATATGTTATCAAGGATTACTTGATAATTGACATGTGATCGCTTACATCCTGCGCAGGATAATGGCAGTTTAGAGAGAGAGAGAGAGAAAACCTATTACTCACTGTGGAGGGCAACAAAGAAAATGAAGCAACCTATCAAACATCTCGCTCCTATTAAAAACAAAGATGGAACGTGGGCAAAAAGTGACAAGGACAAGGCAAATGCGTTTGCGAATCATTTGGCCGATATATTCTGCCCGCATGACAGCCGGAGCGTGTATGAAAATGAGGAATCTGCTTTTGTTGGGGATAGCGTGACTATTCCAATTGTCAGGGAAAGAGATGTTATAGAAGAAATTAGGGCTCTTAAACCTAGGAAGGCCCCAGGATTTGACCTAATAACGGCCGATATTTTGAAAGAATTACCCAAAAGGGGTATAGCGATGCTTACGCGCCTAATACATGCGTGTATAAGGTTCAATTACGTGCCTGAAATTTGGAAAGTTGCAGAGATAATCATGCTGCACAAACCTGGCAAACATATAGACAGGGCGACTTCTTATAGACCAATCTCTTTGTTGCCAATGATGTCAAAACTACTAGAGAAACTTTTATTGAGAAGACTCCAGCCTATAATTGAAAGTAAAAGGTTAATCCCGAATCACCAATTTGTTTTTCGCCGCAACCACTCAACCATAGATCAGATTCATAGAATAACGGACCTAATAGAGAATTCACTGGAAGAAAAAGCAGTATGTTCTATCATATTTTTGGACGTAGCCCAGGCTTTCGATAAGGTTTGGCATTGTGGATTAATAAAAAAACTTAGGCGATTACTACCAAGGCAGTATGTTGACCTGCTCGAATCTTACCTGACTAATAGGGTATCTCGAGTTAAACAGGAAGAGGAGTACTCTTCGCTTAGGGATATCAAGTCGGGGGTACCACAGGGGAGTATATTGGGCCCGATATTATACTTGCTATACACGTGTGATATTCCTGAATCGGAAGGAGTGACAACAGCTACATTTACTGATGATACAGCAGTTATCGCAATAGGACGAAATGAAAATGAATCTACACAAAAATTGCAAAGGGCCAGTGATGAGATCTCAAAATGGACTAGAAAGTGGAATATAAAACTTAACGAGGTGAAACCAGTAGATGTAAATTTCACTAATAGGAAAATTGACAATTCATTTTCGGTTCAAATAAATGGCGTCTTGATTCCGACGGCAAACACGGCGAAGTATTTGGGAATGACGTTGGACGCGAAGCTCAGATGGAAGGAGCACATAAAGAAAAAGAGATCTCAACTAGAGGAGGAGTACAGAAAGTTTGAATGGCTTTTGGGGAGGCGTTCCAAATTGACGATATACAACAAAGTTTTGATATATAATCAAATATTTAAGCCTGTCTGGGCTTACGGTATTTAGTTGCGGGGCTGCGCTGCGCAGACTCATATCCAATCTATACAAAGATTTCAAATTAGGGTATTACGGGACATTCTAAACGCCCCTTGGTATGTCCGTAATGCTGATATACACAGGGATCTCACGATCCTAAGTGTCACAGACGAAATTAAAAAGCAAGCAGCCAATCATAAAATGCGTTTATCCAATCATGTCAACATCCAGGCGGCTCGATTGGTTGACAATCAAAATTTTGTTAGGAGACTTAAACGTACGAGACCTCTCGAGCTAGTTTAAAGTTTTTTATCTGGAACAATGAGTACTTAGTACACTATTGTGCCAGATCAAAGGCTTGTAAATAATCAAAAAAGTTAGAGCAAAATTAATGGTTAGTCGTTCCGACTAGTTTTATAGTTTATTTTAAAGTTCCACACTACTGCTTTTCTTCTGGCAGTGTCTTTCGAGATTTTTCACCCGTCCTTAAAAAAAAAAAAAAAAATTTTGCAGTAGAAAGGTAACAGCTTGCTTCTATTGCGGCATGCTATAACTAAACCTTAAGAAAACAAAATGGCGGTTAATTTTAAATCGCCGTTATTTAAAATCCTTTTTTTCCAAATTTTTGATGTAGGAGTCGGAAGTTTTAGCAGCTTTTAGACACTAATAAATAGTTCATTTCGTTAGAAGAAAATTTTTTTCCATCTGCACCCGCTCTCAACTTATCGCCTTTTGAAATTTGTAAAACTTTTGACCGCAAAGCTTTTTCAAACGGCTATAAACGCAGAAACCGAACGGTAAACTCCTTGACATTAAAAAATATAATTATTTTTCTTAACTCGCACAATTAACCCCTAAAATCGAGTATTATGTTAACCCCTTTTTAAATTGATTGTTGCTTGATTTCAAAGACTGCATAAGTCGTTCATCCTAAATATATGCAATTCTAGAAAAAGTTTCGTGTATGAAAGAAAATAGCTTTAATAGTGTGATAGGTATATATAGATTGTTTTTAAAAGCAGTATTTTTACTTGTTGATGAGAAAAGTGGTACAATACAAACCATTGGTTTGACCCAACTTTATTTAAAGCTTCTAACAAAACGTAATATTCAAAACTGTGAGTGAACATATAAAATTAAATTTTTCAAATAAAGAAAAGGTTTAAGTAAAAACAAAATAATATTTTTATTGAGATATTATGTAGTAGCATATTTGAAGGGGCCAGAGGCACCCGTCTTTGGTTTTTTTATTATTTTGTCTTGATTATTTAATCGGTATTCTTACACCGCTACACATATACACTTTAAAAAATTAAATAATTTGAAAAACAACAATATCTTGATTGTAGGATGCATCTTAAAAAGTTAGGAAATAAAAGGTCTTACCACAAGTCCCTGTATCACAGGTAAAATCCTTAAATGTAAAGAAACTCAATAATAAAAAAAATCTTTAGAATATTACGTATTTTCTTCTACGAAAGAAATTAAACTTATATTTCTAGTTATTCAACTTTAAAAAAAAAATTAAAGTTTGAAAAATGTTCAAATCGGAATAAAATTATTTTTGGGCTCACCGTTGAACATGGGCTGACTCATTCGCCCTCTGTGTTAAAATTATGTGCATAAATATATAATTTAATGAAGAAATAAAAATTAAAAATTAGGTTAGCTGATAAGTCGTGGAATTGCATGATATAAAAAATTGCATCCACATACCATCAGTAACCAATTAACGAGCAATAATTTGACATTAACAAAGTTCTTGCAGTTTTGTATGTCATGTCTTTTAACTCTAATACATGTGTAATATATTTGGAATGATCATCTTAACGCTCTGCAAAAACACATTCTTATTGAAGTAAAATACCCGTCATATGTACGTCATACTCTATATTTAATGTATTCTATATAAGACATCGGCGGATGATTTCCGTTGTTAGCCCATAACTATAACAAACCGCCAAAATCAAGTGTCAGTTTTTTGCACATAAAAGCGCACATTTGTGTAAACAGCCGATTTCCCCTGCCTATGAAACCGTACCAGGAAATGGCCCTTGAAAAAGTTCGCAATAGCGTGAACCCGGCTTCTGCTCATCCCTAATAACTCATCAAGAAAAGAAAGGCAGCGGTTGCACAAAATCAAACCCAGACCAGCCTGGATGTAACCTGGGTTGACTGAAGTGCTAACTATGCCGCCGTCGGTTTGTCGGTTTCCCGGTCTGTCGGTCTGTGTGTGCAAGTTTTGTATGTTACTTTTTTAAGTATTAGAAAAAGAAACAAATAAAAAGAATTTAACTCGATGAAACCAAAACTTAAACTAAACTTTTTACTTTCTAAAATCTTATTATAAAAGTATTCAAAAATCAAATCGATTTTTGTTCAATTTTTTACATAGTAACATTAATTTCTTAAAACAAGAAAAAAAAATATAAATTACATAATATTCCTCTTTTCAAATGCAATAAATTTTGTTTGTTGCATTTGAAAAGGAAATTGTGAAACAAATTTTTATTTTGCCGTTTTGTAATATGATCTTTCAATTTTAATGAACGAAAAATATAATTTCATGTTTGCGTTTTAATGTAATTTAATATTTCAGTTAATGAACTTGAAAAATAAATGTGTTGAAATTTAGTTTTTTATATTTTAATTGTTTGTTCAAAATTAGGATAGGTCAAGTACTTAACAAATAATAATAAGAATAATAAAAAAGAAGAAATCAGAAATTATGATTCTTATGTTTGAATTTAAATAAGTCATAAAATTGTTTAAGTTGAAATTTTAAAAATCATATAATAAATTTTATATTTTATTACTTTTAGGACTAATAGAGTTTAGTTCTATTATTCTGGATAAAATTTTATTGGTCGGATATATAACTCCCCATCCTTAAGATTTTTGTTCTCCTGGACAAAACATTGAGGATCACTTTTATTTATATTCTTTAAAAGTTTTTCTTTTCTTGCTTTAATTAACATATAACTTAAAATGATTAAAATAAAAAGCATTATTATTACAAAAATTGTATTAAAATATGTTAAATTTTCATTAAAATTTCTTTTATTTTTAATTTCATAAATTTCTTCATTATTTTCTAATTGCTTTAGATTTAAATGCTCTAATTTAATTGTATTATTAATATTTTTAATTGTGGTATAATTCGGAATGACGATATTATACTTAAACTCTTTATTTTTGTTTGAAAATTTAATATTATTTATTTCAATAGTACAATTGTTAAAGTAAATTATATAATTTTTATTTAGTAAATATGTTATATCATTACAATCGCTCTTTAAAGTATGGTTTTGAGCATTTATTATTAAAATCATACCTTTATTTATTTCTTCTATCTTGTAACTTTTTTCAGTAGTTTTAGAACAATTATCATATGACATTATAAAAAGGTTTGAAATACAATTTGAAGTTAATTGCAATTTTTTTATACATCTCTCCTGGGTAAGATAATATGTTTTATTTTTAAAGAGATAATATGAGAACTTGGAATATCAACTAGTTCAAAGTTTGTATTTGGTAATCCAAATATTTTGTGTTTAATAGCCTTTTCAGTGCTTAAAACTGGTATTGCCAAAACAAATACTAATTTATTATCATTTGTTGTTGCTAAGTAACTCTTAAGTTCCTGAATTTTAAAAACGTCGATATTATAAAGATCTATTCCCTCTGGTGTTAAGATTGATCTACTCATTATTTGGTATTTGGAGAAGATGACGTTTTCTTGGATTTTCTCAATTTCGTTGTTTAAAAGGTGAATATTGGTAAGTATTTGTAAGTATTGTAATTGTTTGGTTATATTTTTATTTTCCATTGAAACGTCATTTAAAAGTTTGTCAATTAATATGTGATTTTTGTTTATAGTTTTCTGCAAAATATTAAGATTGTTCTGAATGTTGTCGTTAATTTTGATTTGGTTATTATAATTTGTTAAATTATGGGTGTTTTGTTCAGATATAAAAATTTTATAATATTTATTATATTTCACTATTATTTCGCTGGTTTTATTTTTTACAAGGTGAATCTGTTTTAAATATTTGTTAACGATATTTTCTACAATCGGAATGTGGTCGTCCAAATCTTAGATGCCACTATGAATTATAGCTATATCGGTATCAATTTCCAACTCATCATTAGGTTGCAATATATTAATTTCATTTTTTTTGTCAGAGTTAATTCTACTTAGAAAATCGGCAACTTTATTATCTTTGCACTTCACGTATTCTATATCGAAATCGAATTCATTTAATTTTATTCTCCATCTTTGTAATTTTGAGTTGGGTTCTTTTAAAGAGTTTAACCAAACTAGGGGCCTATGGTCTGTTTTTATTGTAAATTTAACGCCATAAATATAGGGTCTAAAATATTTCGTAGCCCAGACGATCGCTAGCAGCTCTTTCTCGATAATGCTATAGCGTGTTTCATGATCGTTTAACGCTCTACTTGCAAACGATATAGGATGTCCGTTTTGCGATAAAATAGCTTCAATAGAAAAGTCGCTTGTATCAGTAGTCAACGTAAACTTTTGGTTAAAATTAGGATATTTTACTATTGGATGGTTTGTAATAAGTTGCTTTAATTTTTCGAAGGCAGCGATGTACTTCGGATTATCAATTTCGATTTTATTATTCTTTTTTAAGCAATAAGTTAAGGGTTGAGCAATTTTTGCATAATCCTTTATTTACGATAATACCCGAATTGCCTAGAAAACTTTTTATTGATTTACGAGTATTAGGTAATTTAAGATTTTTAATAATTTAAATTTTTTTCGGATTAGGGTTAATTCCTTTCGGTGAGAAGATGCCCTAAATATTCCGACTCCTTGGAAAAAAATAGACATTTATCTATTTGAATTTTTAAATTAAAACTTCTTAGTCTCTCGAAAATTTTTGTAATAGCGTTTTTATGTTCTTGAAGAGAAGTACTGAATATTAATATATCGTCAAGATATACAACACAGTTAATGTTTATGAAATCGCGTAAAACATGGTTAATCATTCTTTGAAATGTTGAAGGAGCATTCTTTAATCTGAGCGGCATCATAACAAATTCGTAGTGGCCTTGGGGAGTTGAGAAGGCTGTTTTTTGTTGATCTTTTTCGTCTACAAGGATCTGATGAAATCCTTTAGCGAGATAGAGAGTGGTGAAATATTGAGCTTTGCCTAACTTATCAAAGAGTGACTGAATGTTCGGAATAGGGAATTTATCTTCAATAGTTATGTCACTTAATTTTCTATAATCAACAACAATTCTCCACTTTTGGCTACCAGACTGATCTAATTTTTTTGGTACAACCCAAATAGGTGAGTTGTAAGGAGAATTACTATGTTTAATGATACCATGAGATAGTATCTCTTTTACCTGAGTTTCTACCTACTGCTCGTGAATTTTGGGAAACCTATATATTTTTGAATAGATAGGCAGTTTGCTTGTAGTAATAATTTGGTGTTTTATACAATTTATATTAGTTAGTTTCTGACCATCCTGATAAAATAAATCTTTATTTGAATTTATAATTTTTTTCAATATTTTATATTCTTCGTTGTTGAGGTGATTTGTTTTTATATAATTAAGAATGCTGCAAGATTTTAAACTTATAGGGTTTAGTTCTACTATATCGTTATATGGGCAGGAATTTTGAAATTTTGTTTCCCTTAGCCATAATTTCTATCGTTTCTAATCCCAAATCTATTTTTGCACCTGCTGCTTTTAATATGTTCTGTCCCAAAATTGCGTTAAATTTATTACTTTTTAGATCTAAAATCTTCCATACCATTTGAGCTTCATGGTTGAACTCAATTGGCACATCAGTAATTAATGTATAGAAAATTTTATTAGTACCAAATAATGTAGATATCTTTAAAGGTTCTTCTAATTCTGTTCTTTTTATTTCAGGAAATAGTTTATCGCTAATAACA
This sequence comes from Condylostylus longicornis, assembly GCF_029603195.1. NCBI lineage: Eukaryota > Metazoa > Arthropoda > Insecta > Diptera > Dolichopodidae > Condylostylus > Condylostylus longicornis. Next base: position 59,026 of record NW_026578266.1, on the reverse strand, counting down.
GAGTTATTAGCACCCGTATCAATCAAACATTTTATTTTTTTATTATTAATAGTAAATGTAGCTATTGCTAGAGGGTTTTCCGAGGCTCTAATTGAAAATTTTCATTCTCAATTCACTGATGAGAATAATTTGTAGTTTGTTGTAATTCAGTTATATAATTATTTTTTTGTTTTAGCTCGTTTGACAGCATAGTATTGTGTTCCCCAATTTTTTGTATTTGCTCTAATAATTCTTTAGTATTTTCTGAAGAATTTTTTCCTTCAAAGTAATTAATATCAACATCCATCGGTTCTGGACGTTGGTAGTTATGATTTTGATTGTTGATAAAATTTTGGTTTCGATTATTGCTGCTACCGTGGTAACGATAATTTGATCGTCTACTTGGGTTATTATTATAACGGTAATGGTCGTTACTATTAAAATTATTATTAGAAAAAGAGTTTTTATTATTTTGATTGTTTCGAAAACTATAATGATTGTTGTTAAAATTGTTGTTATTGTCTTTGTTGTTGGGAGTATAATAATAATTATTACTACGATTATTATATGTTGAAAAATTATTATTTTTTTTTTCTGAATTGAATTTGAATTTTTGTTACTATTATTACTATTATTTGTTTTATTGGAAATACCAGTTTCTAGAAGCTCGTAATAGACTTCTTTTAAAGATTTAACATTCTTAATTCTTAAATACATATTATCTGACCTATTAAGTTTACTAAGAAATTTTTCTAATATACTCTTTTCGTTATTACTGGGACTAAATTCTAACGGACTACTGGCATCTAGGTTATATTTAAGATTAAGTTTTTCTAGAATATTTGAAAGATCATTATAAAATTGACTTACATTGAAAAACATTACTGACTCGGCTTGTTTTTTTAACTTAAGATAGGATTCTTGAACCCCGAATGACTTTTTTAGTTCCTGTTTGATGACATCCCAAGTTGCACTTTCCAAACGTCTTATACTAACTCCCGCTGGTCCTTGTATTTTTGACAATAGTATACTGAGTAGATACAATTTAACCGCTGGATCTGGTGTTAAACCAATGATTAAATCAACTTGATTGATGAATGACGATAGCTCAAAGGTGCCATCACCTTTGAATGGTGGAACTGATCTTGCCTCAGTTATTAAGTCCCGAGTTGCAATTTCTTCTAGATTTACTGATATATTTAATTTTATGTTTTTTAAATTTTCAATGAAGTTTTCTTTTCTGAGTTTAAGTTTTTGATTGCTTACTGGAATTTCATATGGTTTTATTCAGATTTTAATATATAAAAAATTATGTTTTCTTTTTCTAAGGTTCTTAAGGCCACTAATTTAAAAAAAAAAAAACCTGACACCTTATTGTTGTTCAATAAAAAAATTTTTTTTTGTTATAAATCTATTGCACTTTTTCACAATAGGTATATAAGAGTTAAATTGTTTATTGAAATCTATTGCACTTTTCACAATAGTTCAAATTAGCGTTTTTTAATCGCGTTGTGTTTTAAATAACTTTTAAAAATTCGCGATTGGCATCAGTTGGCGATTCTACCGATTACTGCGCCAGTTTTGTATGTTACTTTTTTAAGTATTAGAAAAAGAAACAAATAAAAAGAATTTAACTCGGTGAAACCAAAACTTAAACTAAACTTTTTACTTTCTAAAATCTTATTATAAAAGTATTCAAAAATCAAATCGATTTTGGCTCAATTTTTTACATAGTAACCTTAATTTATTAAAACAAGAAAAAAAATATAAATTACATAATATTCTTCTTTTCAAATGCAATAAATTTTGTTTGTTGCACTTGAAAAGGGAATTGTGAAACAAATTTTTATTTTGCCGTTTTGTAATATGATCCTTCAATTTTAATGAACGAAAAAAATAATTTCAGTTAACGAACTTGAAAAATAAATGTGTTGAAATTTAGTTTTTTATATTGTAAGTGTTTGTTCAAAATTAGGATAGGTCAAGTAATTAAGAAATAATAATAAGAATAATAAAAAAGAAGAAATCAAAAATTATAATTCTTATGTTTGAATTTAAATAAGTCATAAAATTGTTTAAGTTGAAATTTTAAAAATCATATAATAAATTTTATATTTTATTACTTTTAGGACTAATATAATTTAGTTCTATTATTCTGGATAAAATTTCATTGGTCGAATATATAACTTGCACGCGTGTATCTCAAGTTCTGCCGAACCGATTTTGATGAAATTTTATATGTAAGTTTATTTCCACCATAGCACGCATTGATCAACTTTTGGTAGACATCAGGCCTCGGGAACTGGACTTTTTATCGGGCCTGTTTTACATTTTTGAACATTTTAAAGAAAATATTGAATCGATTTACTTGAAATTTTATATATAAGCTCAGCTCGACCGTCCTCGAAACCCCCTAACTTTTGAAAAAAAATCAGGCGTTAGCAACAGGACGTTTACTATGAACCAAATATACATTTTTGCGTATATAAAGAAAAATAACCAACCGATTTTATTGAAATTTAATATTTAAATTCTTCGTATTAAAACAATGAACATATAAACTTTTTGGAAAGATCAAGCCTCGAAAACTGTTCTGCGGACCGATTTTACATTTTTCACCATATCTACGGAACGAATCGATGGAATTTCTTGAGATTTGATATTTGAGTTCTGGTTGTTACCGAAAAAAAACTGGCGTGAATTTTGGTAACACAAAGCGAAACTCTACTAAGAGCCAGATTTATATTTTTCTACGTATGTTAACTCTAAGCTTACTAATGTTCTAAAAATTGGAAAGAAGTATTTAACATTTATCAGACATTTTTATAATATTCTGTAACACTTTCACTTAACTAGACAATTAACATTGTGGTCGGTTATGTGCTGACCACATCAGATTTTTGTTTTAAATTAGGAAGGCAATTTGCTGAAAAGATTTATTTTTTAGATTTTTATTTTTTTTGAAATATTTTCACACAAAATAATTTATTAGATTCTTACTTTCTTTTTAGAAATATTTTCACACGGAATAATTTATTAAGCGATAATTTCAATGCATAAATTTTATACAAGAAACAAAAAAAAAATTTATTTTAAATGTTTGTAATATTAGATTCTATTTTCATTATTTATGTAACATAACTCTTAGTACAATGGCTTAACCCAACATGTGTGATTTAAATAATAAAAAAAAACAAGACGAGAAAAATAAAAAGTATATTTTCAGTTATATTGAAATACGGTATACAATTAGAAAAACAAAATAAAGAAAATAAAAGGTATCGCTTAATAAGTATTGAAATTTTGTCTATACTGGAAGAGGATATAATATAACTTTCGTGCTATAGCAAACCATCAATGCGTAGAGAAGTAAGCCTTGTATTTTTTTTTTGAAATTTAAGTTCAGGTTCATTTCAAATTAATGCTTATTGATTGACTATAATGTAATGATAATGCTTATTAATTGACCATAATAATAATGACCATTTTTTCAAGTTTACAAGTTTTGAAGAAGACTCAACTTATCTAAGCTTTAATTTTCCTTCCTTTATTGAATGAATTTCTAATGTACATATATTCATATATTAACTAGTTGAGTCTCGAAGTATTACCGGCGAGCAAATCGAGAATCACAAAAGTGGAATACAATTATAGTGAATATAAGAAAACCTATAAGCGTTAAATCATTGCTAAACATACGAATAACTAAGTAACGCAGAGATAAACTTGATTTCTACGGAGAAAAAAAACCCAAAAATTTTTTATTTGTAGTTCTTTTAGTTATATTTATTTAGTTTCGCTAAACGGTAGGCTTGTATGGGTGATACAGGGACTTTAAGCAAGTCGCTCACAAGTGAGTATGGACTACACGAAGCTTTTAGATTTGCTCGTGGCTCAACAACCAATTTAACGTAAGTATTTTTTGTATTTTTATGGTCACGAAACTCAACGTGTTTAATGTTGTCAAAAATATTTGAAATTTGTGCGATTCGCACCAGGATCTTTTAGTAAATAAATAATAGAATAGTTTTTAAAGAGTTATACAAAATAATTTTGTATAATAAAATTAAGAATTAGAAAGGCATATTCAAGGTACTGCGTAGCCTATTGAGTAGCGTGGTGGACTCATAACCAGAAGCTTATTAGATGCTTGCCTAAATATTATCGTATTTTTTTGGGTTAGCTTTATTTTTTATTTAATTTTGTTTATATTTTTTTTTGTTTTATTTCTTTTTTTAAAATTAAATAGATAAATATTGCATAAGAAAAATTTGCAAATTGATATTGTTTAAATTTTAGAAAAATTAGCAGAAATTTTAAGTACATGTGTACATACATATGCAAGTACGTATATTTTTTTTAAAAACTTCTCAAATAAATATGATAATCAACATAGTAACAAATGAAGCATTAACATCCCTATGTCACAGAAGTACCTATATACGGGGTACTTCCTATCAAAGTGCACTGCTATATACCATTGTATGGGTCCTCATTAGTAGACAAAACTTTTGTTCTCCGGGTCCAAAATTGTTGCAAATGTGAGGTAGAGTCGGTTGACAAGTTGAACATTTCCATAATAAAAGAGAGATACCATTTTGAATAGTTGTTGTGCATTTTTCAAAGTTATATATTAAAAGAAAAAATTGGAATAAGATATTGCAAATACTATCTTATACTCTATTTTCCTCAATAACTCCTAAATCATAAGAGGTACTAATATAATCCATATACCAAATTAAAGGTCAATAGACAGCATAACTGCGTTTGTCAGCCGTTACGTAAAATTCCAATGTTACGTCACCCACAAAATTAACGTTTTTTAAAAGTGAAAAGTTAAAATTTCAAGTTTTTCGAACTTTATGATTCGAAGTCATGTAATTTTGAAACATAAAGAGATTATAATTAACGTGAATATTTATGAAAAAGTAATTTGTCTGATATTGAATGGCTAATACAACGTGTAGTTGTTTTAATTAATAAGCAATGTGCCCATTACACTAATAATATTAACTTAATCAAAATTTCTTCATACATCCACCCTTTTTCTGATATTTTTAAGTCATATTTAATAATGCGCCTGTCTTACACAGTCGCGGAGTTACACTTAAAGCTCCACAAAGTAAAAAAATCAGTCGAAAGTGAATTCAAGTCCCTGCAACTCTGAACCTGTTGAGCTGTGAACACCGTCTCCATACAAAAATATTGCCTACTCATTAACACTATACAATGGTATATAGAAGTGCACTTTCATTCGAGATATCCTGTATATATAAATAATGGGGAACAATTATGAAAAACGATAAACCGCCTATCCTAATGAAAAACGAGAATGCGTAGAGTTGACCGTGACAAATTTAAGATAACCGCGCAAATCAAAGACTTTAAGAGTCGAATCACAGACACTCGAATCACTGCCTCGATTACATCCAGTTTAAATAGGATTCCAGTTTTGATAGGGCTGATTATTTACGAAAATTTAGTGAGTTTAGCTAAATAAGTTTTTGAGTTATGTTGGGAGGGGTATAATGATTAATTTTAAAGTAAGTGCACAAAAAATTTGAAGGGAAAAATTTTTTTAAACGCAGGTAATAGTTAACTGCTTATAAAGTTTTTTTAAAAATTTTTTAAAATAATGAGCTAAAACCCAAAATAAGTTTTAAAATTATCAATTCAAACAATAATCTAAAAAAATCATTGGACTAAGCAACTATCAGTTGTCAAGCAATAGCGTCATATTTTATAGGAAAGGGAGGCAAAAAGAGAGAAATGTGTTGGTCAAAAAAGCTAAGAGAAAAAATAACAAGAAAAAAAAGACAGTAATAACAATAATAAAATAGATAAATAAAGACGAGCCAGAAAGTTAGAATCAAATACCAGAGAATAAGAATTAACACAACCTAACATTCTTATGACCGACTCATTCCATTCATTATCAGTAGAATGACGGCGAACATTATAAAATTCGGCAGATCTAATACTCCTTACAGTATCCCTGACAGAAACCCGCCGCAACACAGAGAGAGCCACAATAGCCCACGAGTTGATTAATAAACACTAGGTCATCGACAACCCAGCGGATCCTTAACGACTGCAAATCGATCAACATCAACCTAGTTTCAGAAGACGGCAATCAAAATGGATCAGACCAGTCCAAAGTTCTCTAAGCAAAACGAAAAAATTTCCTCTAAACAAATTGAACATAAGCAATATCCACCACACGAAAGGATGCCAAAACCGGACAAGCATGCTCTAGAATCGTCTAACAAGGGACATATACAAATGCTTCGCAATATGCGGATCAACAAACTAACTAGCACACCTCATTACAAAGTCCAGCTTCGAATTACCCGTATCAACTATTATATTTAAACGAGTACCAAAACCCAACCTGTGACCAAGCATAAACCCAAGATTACAAAAACCGTTCACCCGCTCCAATATCACCTCGTTAAGACAATAATCTGGTTGGAAATGGTGTAGTATGCCAACACAATTGATTTACAAGCAGTTACATCAGTCTAGCCTCTACTACTCAATGTCAGGTCTCACGGATGGGTCGAGCAACCCATGCGAAAGATCTGGTAGCAAACCCAAATGGTCTAGTTATTGTCGACAACAAAAAAGATTGGCGGGTTACATATCGAAAAATTAAAGTGTAGATTCAAAAAATTTTTTTTTCAATGGTTGAAAATTTTTCCGAAATATAATTCTTTTTTTTTTAATGGTATGAAAAGAATACTTTCTTTAATTCGGAATAAAATACTTTTTTTTTTTTTTTATTTTTCGCTAATATATTTCGTTGCCTACATACGCACTTTATCAAAGCTGATTTTCTTCTCAGAGCTGAGAAATAAAAAAAAAAAAGTATTTTATTCCGAATAAAAGGAAGTTTTCTTTTCATACCAATAAAAAATAAAGGGTAGATGTTTAACTTAGTAGCATGTGACCAAGATTTGGCGTCTACGAGCGAGTGCCTGTCTTGAAGCAAGCGGTTTGCTATATATATGTTGTGATTTATAGGGCACTAACTTGTGCTTCAATAAAGGAGTACATTAAACATATTTTTGTAAAATTGTCAACTGCATGGGCTACAGAACGTAACGGGATTCCGGTGAATTATCAATTTCCCAAGAAAATGTTAAATGACAACACAAGAAAATCAACGGTCATCAGTCTCCGATAAATCGAGAGTGCTAAAAATTTCTCGAGATATAACCAAAAAATTAAACATCGGAACATAAAGTGGTTCATAGCTTAAATGAAGCTGGCAAAATTGATAATGCAATGTTAGAAATGGTGAGGCTAAACACCGATATACTCCGTATTAGTGAAATATGGTGACTAGATGCTGGAGGTTTCCGAAAAGTTAATGGTACAATTTATTATTCTGGTAATCAGAATAAAAAAAATATGAACACAGTTAGCGTAATTGTAAGAGATACTGCGACAAAAAGTGTTTCATTATTCATTCGTAAGTGTGACTGAGCGATACTGCTCAAAAACAATGCAAAACCTTTTAATATCAATTTTCTTCAGGTAAATGTACCAACATCTGACATGAAGTGATGAAGATGTTGAAGAATTCTACGTCGACATAGATGAACTGCTGAAGATAACGAAGCTACATGAGCTAAATATAATATTGTGTGACTTTAATACTAAAGTTGGAGAGAATCACTTGTCCTTTCGGTTTAGGTGAAAGAAACGGAAGTGGATATAGACTGGTTCAAGAATACAATATGAAAGCCACCAATACGTGGAAGTAACCAAAACATGGCAAACCATACCTTGTTCGTAACAAAATAGATCTCATAATAGTTAACAAAATAATTATTTCCTCCGTTATAAGAGTCTCCTCCCTTTCCTGTAAAATATGACGCTGTTGCTTGATAACTGATAGTTGCTTAGGTGCGAATAAATGATGTTTTTATTCGCGCCTTTGGACTTAAATCATCATGCCAGACAACAGATCAGTCTGTTTTCCGCGAAAAACTCAAAACTCGAAACTTACCAACGTTAAGTTTCAAGCCATTTGCTGGGAACCACTCCACAAAACTGTCTGAATCCCTCTGTAACGTCATACAACCAACCCCGACCAAACCGTCCTCGCTAGATACTCAAATATGGCTAGATACTGAAGAGTTCCGAAGAGGTTATGTAATTATGAATAGTAAATTTTCTGGTAATCAGAATAAAAACAATAAGAACAGAAAACTACGACAACCACAAAATGTGTTTCGTTATTTATTCGGAAGTGTGACAGAGCGGTACTGCTTAAAATCAATTCAAAACTTTTTAATATCAATTTTCTTCAGATAAATGTACCAACAAGAAGTGATGAAGATAATGAAAAATTCTACATCGAAATAGATTAACTGATGAAAAAAAGTAAGCTACATGAGCTAAATATAATATTACGTGACTTTAATACCAAAGTTGGCTGTATTAAAGTAGAGGGAATCACGTGTCCTTTCGATTTAGGTGAAAGAAACGAAAGGGGAGATGCGCTCGTTCAATTTCGCCAAGAATATAATATGAAAGTCACCAACACGTAGAAGTCACCACAAAATGGTAAACCATACATTGTCTGTAACAAAATATGTAGATCTCATAATAGTTAACAAAGGATTTAGTTCCTTCGACTTAAGAGTCTGCACTTACCCGGATGCCGATTTGACGTCAGTCTTTTGAGAAACCCCACAGAGAAAAAAAACTTAATGTAGCTAGAGTGAAAGATAACGCAACAAATAATATTACAACAATTGAGAACAATCAGAGGCTCAGAGAAATCGATTTGAAAACAAATGACATAAACAACATCGGTACAGAAACGAAGATGATTTGAATCAGGCGAAATAATAGAAATAATGGAAGAGGAACGAAAACATAGAAACATCAATCCAGAAAAATACAAATAGTTAAATGCAGTCAACCAAAAAAAAATCAGGGATGCGAAGAAGGACTGGCTCAACGAATAGTGTAATAAAATGGAAAGATTACAACAAGCCCGTGGGACCTTCAACCTTCATTAGAAACTAAAACAGGCATCTAGTATTTACAGAAAGAAAACTTCATCTAGCCTAGTGAAAAACGAAAACAAGATGATTCATGAAGTAGGTGCGAAAAAGCGAGTTTGGGAAGAAACATCCAGAACCTCTTTTCAGACAACAACATGGCCATTTTACCTAATATAACAACAGAAAATCTAACAAGTGAACCAATCAAGAAAAGGAAAATTGAACAAGGTGTCAAGTTAGCCAAAGATAATAAATCTACGGGTCCTGTTGCAGTCCCAGCTAAAGTAATAAAACTAGTTAACGAAGAAAATTTGAAAATATTAGTAAAATTATTCAATAAAATATATGACGCAGAAGTATATCCCAATGACTGGCTAAAATCGACCTACACCACTTTTTCAAAAAGAACTGAGTCAAAAAAGTGTGAAGAATGCAGGCTTGTCAGTCTAATGAGCCCATACCCTGAAAGTATTTCTTAAAGTGATCCAGAACAGAATATATAAATATGTGAATCATGGGAGAGTCTAAATCCAGAGCAGCAACGGGAATACTTTAAGCTTTATTTCTTGCAAAGCTTTTGTAGAAAATTGTAAAGATGTGCAAAAGGATGCTTTTATTTGCTTTACAGACTAAGAGAAAACTTTTCGCGGTACAGAACGAAAAATTGATCGAAATTTTACAAACCATATACATAGAACAAAAATAAATTAACTGTATCCGGAAATTATATTGGAAACAAACTGCTGAGGTCAACGTTGCAACTGAAACAACAAACGAGGTAGAAATTCTTAGATGCGTAAGACAAGGCATTCTGTCGCGATTACTTTTAATATCTATTCAGAACACATATGTAAAGAAGCACTAAATGATGTAGATGAGGGTATCAAAGTGAACGGTATCAATATTAACAACATAAGATACGGTGATGATACAACGTTGCAGTTTAGAAGTTTAGAAAATTATGGTAAATAAAGTAAACAAACGCAGTAAACAATTCGGTTTGCACATCAACATCGACTAAACTAAATATACGATTGTGAGTTGAAAAAACACATTCAAAAATACAAATTTTAGCATAGAAAACAAATCACTAGAAAAGTGACCAAATTCAAATATCTTGCATGCTCGCTTAACGAAAATATGGGCTCTTCAGATGAAATTAGATGCAGAATTGCCAACTTTCTCAAATTCCTCATCAATGACCTGATGAGGAATAATATCGAAAGCATGGAAAAATAACGTCGACCTGACCACCCTATCCAAATTTGAAATCACAAACTTACCCTTCTGAAAACAATTTTGGCTAGAACGAATAAAAGAACCACAATACAAAACGGAAGTAAACGACCAAAATGCCCTCAAAAAACTTTGGAATACCCGACATCTTAATAAGAGGCCTATAATAACTAAAGGAAGAAAGTATATACTTTTTAATACACCGGAACAACATAACACTCCTTCCAAGTCGAAAGAAAAACAGAAGACACCAACGATAGGTTAAACAAAAAAGTAAAAAGATCAAAAAGGCCAGCAGAACACATACATAACACTACACTCGGAATGCCATCAGGACGAGGAAACCCAATCAGTCTCCTGTACAATACAATCAAGATAAAAATTACCAGCAATAGTTTGCAAATGCATCAAAATCCGGAGGCAAATCATCGACACCACCATTTGGAGGAAAATAACTCTAAAAGGGGCAGGCGAACAAATTAGAAATAATCAAAAGATCGGTAGGAGATCTACCAGAAAATTGGAGTGAAGATGGATAACCATCAGACCATTCTTATAATTAATAAAATATTTTTCTCATTATTCTTATAATTTATAAAATAATTATTCTTATAATTAATAATATGAAAAACTTTCTTCGTATTACCAAACATACTACGCCGAACATCACTAAGATATGCCCAACACAAATCATACGCAAAGCAAAATTTGAATTAATCCACCGATGACCCGGAAGCTACAAAACCCCTCTAAGCAGAGTTCCTCACGTTCCTATGTTGACGCAAGCTAGGGGTATACCAAGAAGGCGAAGACATACGTATCTCATATCTAAACAGCACAAAAGCACGCAAAAAATTAAAGACCCACAAAGGGTATTTAATTTTTACGCATCAACCAAGAAAATGGAATCAAAGTTAACCAAGCGCAATAAATCGCTCAACAATCCAGAATCAGCCCCACGAAAATCAAAGCTGCGGTCCTGCTCCCTCCCAAACGCAACAGGGAACTAATCACCCCTACAGAAAACATCGCAGAAACAGATGAATTAAAATCATTCGGACGACAAATAAAATAAAACAAACAAGTGGACACAGCAAAACCACCAGGATCAGAAAAGACAAAATCCAGGTGTCTTGCAAAGTTATTACAAACACCACTAATCATTCACAAGTCACACAACCCTATATCGTCAAGAGCCTCGGGCTAAAAACATACCGGGACATAAGATATGTGCCGTTTTGGATCATTTTGAAGCAAATATTCAGATTTAATTGAAATTTCATATGTAAGCTTCGTTTGATCGTACCCAGAAACTCTTAACTTTTAGAGAAAATCAGGTGAGAGCAACTAGACGTTAACTACGGGCCAAATGTACATTTTTGCGTTTATTCGAGGTGTTAAAACAATGACTCTATAAATTTTTCGGAAACATCAGGACTTGGAACTTGGAGGTCGATTTAAGATTTTTTGCCATATCTGCATTGATGGTATTTCTTGAAATTTAATATTTCAGTTCTGGTTTTTATCAGAACTTACAGATGAACTTTTCATATATTTCGCAGCGCACAAAATGAAACGCTACTAAGAGCCAAATTAACATTTCTCTAGGTATGTCAACTAAAAGCTTATTAGTATAACTACCATTAAAATTGTAAAGAAGTATTTAAAACTCATTTTCATAATCTTCTGCAATACTTTTTTTAATCTAGACAATATAAATTGTGGTCGGTCATGTGCTGACCACATCAGATTTTTTTTATTATAGCTCTAAAAAAAAAAAAAAGCAACAAAAAAAATTTACTTAGAAAACTTGTCCTAGCCTGTTTTCGTAATAAATTGCAGTGATTTGTTTTTGTACCAAATACTTATTCACACTCGATCTTGAAGTAGTCCATGTGTACATATAACAGAATTGTAATGTACCAATTTTTGGTTTTGCTTCATTATTTGGCCTATGGGGCTCATTAATTTTGTCAAAAATCATAAATTTTGTACTTGGGGCAAAACTTCGTTGAATAAAAATATGTAAGTTTTTTCTTAGAAAAAATCCCCACATATCAAAAATTGTGATGTGTGATAAATATAAACAAACAATTTTTGAAAGAGCTAGGGCTTAAAATAAACCATAGTATATTATTGGGTTTTTTCATAAATTCAAACGTTCGAACATTAAGAAAATTCTGATTTTCTCATTTTTTAATTTTTTACTTTTTTGTCCCAAAAATTTCTCACGAAATATTTTAAAATAATAAAAACTCTCTTTATAGAAACTTGACTTCCTGCTTGAGGTTTAATTCAAGTTATAAAAAATTAAGAAATCCTGTAATTATCAAATATTATTAGTTTTTGAATAGTTACTCAAAAATAGCTAATATTATTAAGAACCGTTATTTTGGTATAAAAACGAAATTTTAGGTTTGTACTTCTTTCTAACTTTCTGCTACAAAAAAGCCTCTTCAGGGGGACTTCGAAAAAAATTAGTTAGTGGAGATCTCCGCACTACTCAAAGAACCAACTGTCGTCATCTCACTTATCCTTCGTGAAGGCTATTTCATTCAATTCAGCTTATTTCGCTCCAGTATTCCTTGAATAGTTTGAGAAGTGATCATTTTCAGCAAAACGACTCTGATTTAACACTATATTCTGAACAAAAACTTTCTGATTTCATTTTCGATCACATATGCTAACCTGTTACTGAATCACCTGTCAATCATATTAAATAAACATATTATTGCCTAACAATGTATGTAAGTTCTGCGTTCACTCTAAGATATGAAAGGGTTCTTTTTGCATCAGTTAATAAATCAGTTAATAAAGTGAAAATGTTCCATTCTATCATTTAATAATACTAAATAGTAGGCCTTTTTTGTTTGCTTAACATTTTTTAACTTTTATTTTCGTATATTATAAGAGAAATGAGCAATTAAAGGCCTTTAATTGCTCTTTTTTAGGTTCTTAACTGAACTAAAATTTTAAAAATATTTCTTTACATAATTATAGATCTTTAATAATTAAAAATTTTACAAATTTTACAAATGATATAAGTCACAAATGGACTGTGATATTTTTGTTTCCTCATAAACTATAACCATTGTTTTTTGAAATCATAAAAAGAAAATGAGAGTTGCTCTCTCTACATAATGGCCTTATACTTACTAGGGCAGTGGGGAAAATAATGGAATGTATGAAAGCAGTAGATCTGAGTTCAAAATTTCATGTTTAATATTGTTTATATGTCTATATACATATACCTGGTACAGTAGATACACAGAAGGATGCAGTGATATAGAAATAAAGAAATTTAAAAAAAAAATATGGGTACATACTGGTTCATACTCTATGAAATATATTAATGCTACGTTTGCATGTGTACTATAGGAAATATTTCTTTTAAATTTATAGAGACGAGATTGTAATAAAAAAATGAAAAAAATCTTAATTTATTAACTCTATTATTTATTGACAATTATTAATTATAACCCAGGTTATGGAGTTTAATTATTTGTAATCTATAATAACGTCAGATAGAAACCTTAAAGCAGAAGGCCAACAAAGCTGATGTAATTTTCGGATGTCTTACGCATTTGCAAAATTTGTATCAGGATGCTATTAAAACCAGGACAGACACACAAAAGACACGTAGTATCATGAATAAAATTAAAATGCAATCATACAGGATACACGTTGTACGGCTACAAAAATAATGGTGAAATACTAGAACAGTGTGAAATCCAAAGTGTAATCAAAAGGGGCCGCAAAAAAAGAATAGAAAATAAATTCGGGGATTATTGTTTTATCACTTTCAATTAAAAAATTGTATTAGTATAGGGAGCAGATGCAGATATACTTGGAAATATGTTATTTGCTTTCTTGGAAACTTTTAGCTTTCACCGTAGCGCATAGCAGAGAAAATAGTAACACAATTTTCGGAAAAGTTCAAGTTTTAAAAACAAAAATTAAAAAAAAAACCAAAAATCCTGAATTTGACGAATTTTATCTCAAAAACTGGGACTCAAATTTAAATCATTGTAAGACCGAAATTAAAGAGAAATCGGTTGCCTATAAGGATCTATGGTTACACTATGTTCCATAGTTCTGAAGGTATAAGCATGTATTTATATAAAGAAAATATCCGGTACTTTTTTTACCTACCAGGCTGGATCCCAAACTATGTGAAAGCCTTGTGAAAGTGGTCTTTGATGAAGCTGCTGCTTAGACATGTTAAGCCTCAGAAATGAAGGTTTACCTAATAATGGGTACAAAAGTATTTGATATTGGATATCAGTATATGAGCGAGAGCCACGTGCGAGTCCTCACCGGCATTTTGACGGCCCATTGCTCTAATGGTGGCCATAGAGGGCTTTACTCTAATGGTGGCGAAGTTACGGTCTTCTGGTCCTCATAAGCTGCTTGAGTTCATCAGGAGGGTGGGTCTCGAGCGTATGTTAGTCCTCCTTTTATGCACATTTGGTGTTGATAATTGTGAGACCACCATGCACAATCTTCGCGAATGTAATGTACTGGTTCCCCGGCGTTGTAATTTGTTTGAGAAATTGCTTTGAATTTCTGCACGTTCAGGAACTGCTGTTCAATTCTCTTAAGAATGTCTTCAGATTTCTAATTGGAACATGGGGAGTTCCAAGTATGGGTTTCATGGGGAGCTTGCCCAATTCGGTTTCATTAAAAATATAAAATGTGCAATCAAAAATTTGAATATTTGCGGAAAAGCTATCAAATCAAATATAGAGTCACAAAGTAACCAAACAAAGACTTTGCTATCAGTTTTGGTAGAAAAGCAACAATACAACATCCCTGAACTAATCGTAAGTAAAAAAAAAATTTATGTGTGACTTTTTCTTATGTCATATGTTTGCAATTACAAAAACTGTCGTATATATTTGAAGCACTAGAATTAATTAATACACAAAAATGACACTTTTTCTTTTTGAGATAAGATGAACACAATACTATTTCTGATAACAGTCTTTGAGAATGTAACAGTTTATATGAAAATTATCGTGCATGTTTAAAAAAGGACAAAATGTAGCAAAAAAGTGTGTTGACAGTCTAGCAGTTATTATAAGAGTCAGATTACCGAAATCTTCAGCAGGTACCGTGAGAGTGAAATATATACTTTATGAATAAGTAAATGCAATATATAAAGTATTTTTTATATTTTGCAACATTTTTACAAAATTTGATATGTAATATAAAAGACAGTTAAAATAGAATTATTAATATATTACAACGAATTCAATAAATAAATAAAGTTGGGTCAAAGCAATGATTTGTATTGTAACACTTTTCCCTTTCGCAAGTGAAAATATTGCTTTTAAATACAGTCAATGTATACTTAGCACACTATTAAAATTATTTTCATTCATATACGAAACTATTTCTAGGATTGCATATATTTAGGATGAACGACTTATGCAGCCTTTGAAATAAAGCAAAAATTAATATAAAGTGGGGTTAACATTAAAATCGAGCATTAGCTCGATTTTAAGGTTTAATTGCGTGAGGTAAGAAAAATAATTATATTTTTTAATGTCATGGAACTTACCGTTAGCTTTTTGCGTTTATAGAAATTTGAAAAAGCTTGCGGTTTCGGAAATATAAGGTGTCAAAAATTCAAATCTTACAAATTTCAAGAGGCGATACGTGAGAGGAGATGGAAAAAGATTTTCTTGAAACGAAATGAACTATTCGTCAATGTCTAAAACCCCCTTAAATTTCAAGCTGGGGTCTAGAAGAAAAAAGACATCAAAAATTTGGAAAAAAGGGATAGATAACGGTAAATTTTAACGGCCATTTTGTTTTTCTAAAATTTAAATATAGTATACCGTGCTAGGGGAAGCAAGCCGCTGCATTTATGCGTTTGCGAAATTTCAAAAATGCTTATGGTTTCATTGCAACAAATAGTTAAAAAAGACCATTTTTAGAGTTTTGCGTGGGTATAACTTCTAGAGGTGGGAAGATAGGTAAAAATTTTGTTCTACGGAAATAAGTTTTTAGTAAAGGTCTATGTACGTATTAAATTTCAGCTTTCTATCTTCAAGGGTGTAGAAGTTTTGTAAACCAAAAAAGTGTCAACGGACAGACGGACGGACAGAGTGAAACTAATACGCACTTTTTTTCAAAAAATTTTTGGAAAAGTGCTAAAAAGGATATTTTTAAGGACTTCTTGTGTGTGGGGACAAACAGATTCTTACTGGAAGGTCACTTTAATGCCAAACATGTCGGCTGGGGCTATAGATTGACCTCAACTAGAGGTAGAGAACTAAGGAAAGCCATTTGGGAGATGGGATATACTTATCACTCTACTGGCAATCCGACCTATTGATTGTTTTTTATTTCCGACCTATTTTTATTGTTTTTATATTTTGTATTAAGCTGATCTTAATTTGTATTCCGATCATCCCGCTGTCATATTAAACCTTAGGGAAGAAATAGCTTAAGAACGGAGCGTACCCACTTTAGCCAATAAAACCACAGACTGGATAGGCTTCAAACATGATGCTATTAGACAAATAATCTTTAATGCTGAACTGCAAACTGCAGATCAACTAGATTTTGAAGTGGAGGAACTAGATTTCAAACCTGTATCAAGTAATTATACTAAGCATATAACCGATTTAATTGAATCAAGATGAAAGATTACTTGGAAGGAATTCTTCAATCAAATAAACTGAATTCAAGTGTTTGTTAAGTGGAAGATTTTGATATGGAAGAAAGGACTACGGCTTTATTTGATGAAAACGAAATTTACTAAGCACTTAAATCAAATAGGCTGCCAGGCTTCGGTCTCATTACTGCTGAAAAATTAAAAGAATTGTCGAACAAGGGATTGACATTTTTTGAAAGCTTTTTGAAAAATTGTTGTTGAAAAGGCTGATGTCCATTATAGAAAACAACAACCAAAGCATATGTTGGGTTTTAGAACAAAGCATGCAACAATTGACCAAGTACACAGAACAAAAAAAATCTGATGTGGTCAGCACATAACCGACCGCAACGTGTAGTGTCTAGTTAAATGAAAGTGTTGCAGAATATTGTATAAATGTCTGTTAAATACTTCTTTCCAATTTTCAGGACATTAGTAAGCTTATAGTTAACATATCTAGAAAAATGTAAATTTGGCTCTTACAAGAGTTTTGCTTTGTGCTACCCGAATTCTCTTAAATGCTCGCCAATTAGTTTTGGTAACAACCAGAACTCAAATATCAAATTTCAAAAAATTCAGAATCCCGCAGATCAGTTCTCAAGCCCTGATCTTTCCAAAAAATTTATATATTCATTGTTAAATCATTGTTAAATCATACGAAGAATTTAAATATTAAATTTCAATGAAATCGGTTGATTATTTTTCTTTATATACGCAAAAATGTATATTTGGCTCGTAGTAAACGTCCAGTTGCTGACACCTGATTTCTACCAAAAGTTAGGAGGTTTCGCGGACGGTCGAGCGAAGTTTATACATATATGAAATTTTAAGTAAATCGGTTGAATATTTTCTTCAGAATGGTGAAAAATATAAAACAAGCCCGCTAAAAAGCGCAATTCCCGAGGCCTGATATATCCCAAAAGCTGATCAATCCGTGCAATGGTCGCAATAAACTTACATATAAAATTTCATCATAATCAGTTCAGCCGAACTTGAGATACACGCGTGTAAGTTACATGTCCAAAAGCAACAATATGTAAAATCACTCCCAATCTATAAATGTAAAAATACACATATGAATCACCTTCTTTATGATTTATTCTTAAATTTCAATTTCTTTTCATTCTTTTTTTTACTTTAATTTTTTTTTCTTTTAAACCAAATTTCACACATTTCATATGTTAAGTGGTTATTTGGAATTCTTAAACGAAATTCTTAATGAGCAAATATTTTACAAACGTAAAATATATAATTGAAATCGATTTCAACACTTGAGAAACAAAACCACTTGAAGACCTAAATTCCACTTAAAAAATTTAAATTAAAACAAAGAATTATTGCTTATCTCGCATTTCTTTTCTTTCTTATTCAAATATTGTAAATCTGTTTGGTTTCTGACCTTGTATAATAATATTGTAATATTAACATTGGGATGTAATTTTGACCAGATTGTAATATTGTATGAATTTTAAATTTTAGTCTTAAGAGAGATTCAATAAAGTAAAGTTACAAGCAAATCCTTACTTGCGTTTTTTACTTTATTTTCCTTACAGGTTAAAAGAATATGAAACTGGCGCAGCCGATGGGATCGCCATACTAGTTAATTAAAAATAAAGACATTAAGTTAATACGATTGCGAAAAAGTCGAAAATTTTTTTTTTTAAATTAATTAAAATAATTTTTCCAAAAAAAAAAAAAGAACCAGAAACTTAATCAGACTTTATTATAAAAAGTGTAAAAGTGTTACAGTTAAAGAAGATTTTGCAATATCTTTATCAATGACAAAAGTAACGTTACATGAACATTGACTAGTTTCCTTTCAAGGATTCAATGGCGATTAATAAATTTTTATAAACCAAAAGAAAAACCCTTTACCAAGTATCGAAGAAGTGAACTGTAACGAAAATTTAGAAAAATTGCAAAGTGATTTTATTCAAGTAGTAAAAATGTCAAATGAAATTAGTGTAAAAGACTTAATTAGTGAAGCAAGGTCCGTCCCGATATTTCGAAGGGACGACACTTTTAAACTATGTAACTTCATAAAGAAAGTAGAAGCCATCATGGGTTCAACAACCGATGCCAACACAAAAAACTACTTGAAAAATATATTCAATTCAAAGACACAAGGACCGGGGGCGGGTAAGTAGAATACAGAACTATAGTTGGGAGAACATAAAAAACAGCTGAAGAAATCTTTTGAAGTACAAGACTCCTATGTGAAACTGAAGGAACAAGCGGTTTCCATAAAATTCAACAACAATGTAAGTAAATTTTACAATGAACTTTCGATTATATTAGATAAATTAAATTTGAAATATAAATTAGATAGTGACAAAACCTACTGAATTCAACGCAGGAAATAATGAAAAAAGTATTCTAGTAAAGTTTTTATGTAAAATTCCGAGGTCATTCATAGTAGAATTTACTATTGATAGTATTAAATTTAAATGATTAATCGATACCGGCTCTACAACTTCGTTAATTAGCAATAAAATTTTTCTCACCTTAAATTAAAAAAATTAAAACAAGCTATTAAAATTAATACTTTATTTGGTGTGAACAAAATATTTTTTGAATTAATCACAAATGTTCCAGTTGAATTTAATCACGATGCGAAAATTCTCTGGAAAGTATTAGATATTAATAATAAAAAATTTAGCGCTGTATTAGGACAAAATGTTCTAAAGGCAATAGGTGCAAAAATAGATTTAGCAAACCTACAAATAAAGATGAAAGGAAAAGTTACTAAATTTCTAAACGCTTGCCCATTTGATGAAAATGAAATTCATCAATTATATTCTTTGAATTAAGGTCTAAATAACATTTTTAATCATATCAAGGATAAAAACCTAAATTAAGAAGAATCTAAAGATCTTAAGAAAATTATTTATAGCAATGAAGATTTATTTTACCAAGAGGGTCAAAAATTAACCTGTGTAGATTCTATTAAACACTATAATAACCAAATATTCACAACCGATATATTCTAAAATATATAGATTCCGTAAGATTCACGAATTAGAAATAGAAAAGCAAGTAGCAGATACGTTAAACCAAAATATTATTAAACCTAGTAGTTTGCCTTATAACTCCCCAATTTGGATAGTTCCGAAGAAACTCGATAATTCCGGTTAAAAGAAATGGCGAATAGTTATTGATTAAATGGCGATTATCGTAAACTTAACGAAATCACAGTAGATGACAAATTTCCATTACCAAATATTGAGTAGCTTTTCGATAAACTTGGCAGGGCCCAATACTTCAGTACAATAGATCTCGCAAAAGGGTTTCATCAAATACTTGTTGATGAAAAAGATCGTGCGAAAATAGCATTTTCAACCCCAAGGATTTGTTTGTAAGGATGTCATTTGATCTAAAAAATGCTCCTGCTACATTCCAACGTATGATGAATCACATTCTACGCGAATTTATTAATGTTTCATGTGTCATTCACTTAGATTACATTCTAATTTTCAGCACATCAAATCAAGAACATGCTGAATCGATTTCTAGAATCTTTCAGAAATTACGAGAATATAATTTAAAAATCCAAATAGATAAATGTAAGTTTTTCTCAAAGGAATCAGAATACTTAGGACACCTGTTGACTGACACAGGCATTAAACCTAATCCTGAAAAAAATAAAGTAATAAAAAATTTGAAACTTCCTACAACGCGAAAATCTATAAAAAGGTTTTTGGGAATTACGGGTTACTGCCATAAATTCATTAAAGACTACGCGAAAATAGCACAACCCATCACTAAATGTTTAAAAAAAGATAAGAAGATTGATATAAAAAATCCAAATTATGTAGGAACGTTTGAAAAGCTCAAAGAGTTGATTGTAAAAGATCAATCCTTAAATATCCAAACTTTAATCAAAAATTTATTTTAACAACGGATGTTCGTCAAAACAGCCTAACTCCAAATTACAAAGGTGGAGAATAAACCTAAACGAATTCAATTTTGATATAGAATATGTAAAAATCAAAGACAACAAAGTTGCGGATTTTCTTAGTAGAAATAACTCTGAAAAAAATGAAATTAATATATTGCAAACTAACCAATCGTTAGAAGTGGAAACCGATATTGCTACAATTCATAGTGCCGTCGAAAATTTGGGCGACTACATTCCAATTCTAGAAACTACTGTGAATAAATATTTGAGACAAATTCACCTTGTACCAAATAAAACGAGAGAACTAATCGTGAAATATAATAAATATACAAAAATTTTTATATCTGAAGAAGATTTAAAAAATGAACATTACTTGAATGATATTTTAAGGAAATCAATAAAGTCTGGTTTAACTGCAATTTATTCGGAATTAGATTAAAGTAAATTTAATATTTTGCAAAGAAAATTAATTGAGTTATTCAGTAGTAATGGAAAAATTAAAATAATTAAATGTACTAAATTGGCTCAAGATGCAGAAAATTAGGATGATCTGATTAATATTATAAAAGATTTTCATGAGAAAACAAAATCGTAGCAGAATATTAGAAAATTTCAATGAAATCAAAGATAGTTACTTTTATCCGAAACTAAAGGACTATATTGATAAGTTTGTTAATAATTGCGATATCTGTAATTTGGCCAAATATAATTTTAATATAACCGAAACACCTTCTGAGCCTAATCAATTGGTTCATGATGACACATTTTATCTAAAAAAAGAATTATTTTTGACCGCAATTGATAAGTTTACAAAACATCTTTATATTACTAAATTGAGCGATAGAAATAGTGTAACATTAGTTCAGGCCTTAAGCCAAAGGAATTCGTTATTCGGTAAACCTTCAAAATATATTTTCGATAACGAGTTTAATAATATGAACGTTAAAGACTTTTTTATAAACCGTATTGACTAGAAAATATTGAAGCTCATTTCACTTCGCCAAGAAGTTATACGGGAAATTCAGATATAGAAAGGGCTCACGGAACTATTACTGAACATATTAGAATATTAACCTTAATTTAACCAAATTAACTTAACAGAGAGAAAATTTCTGAAGGCTGTAGAAGCCTTTAATAATACAATTCATTTAGTAACTGAAATTAGGCCAATAGACTTTATCAATAATAGAATTTCAAATCTTCAGGAAATTAGAGATAAATTACATAACAAGAAAGAAAAAATTACTACCAAATTAAACAAAGATAGAAAACAATTCATAATTCCAAACGACTCCGAAATACTAATACAGAATCCTGCTATGGTACGTTATAAAGAACAACCTCGCTACAAAAAAATTAAAATTAAAAAATTTAGAAACAAAATTATAGATAATAACAATGAAAAATATTCATCTAGTTTAAAAAGTTTAAAAATAAAAGTCATATATTTTTAGGGAATAAAACAACTAGCTAGTTCTACTATTATAATATTCTTGTTGTTCTTAATAAATTCATGTCAGTATTCAATCAATCTCCAAAAATTGGAAACTAAACTTTTCAATCATTCAGCAAGGTAAAATTTTTTTTTTTCTTTTTGTTTTTTTTGTTTCTACTAGGTGAAAAAATCTCGAAGAAAGACGCCTCTATTTGTTTTCTTCCTCCGACAGAGGGGGAACGTGACTCCTACCCTAAAAAATCACCTAAACTCTAAACGAGTAAAACAGGTCCTACAGACCAACTATTACCTCCGCGCTAACCGTTCTTTCGTGCAGGAATTAAATACCCTCCATAAAGAAATTGATATTTCGTGTTAAATCGAATGGTCTTGCTCGTTTAAGTCTTTCTGTCATAACGCCATTGTCTAGCAGCCGAGCTGCTTTCATATTTACATGCTGTTCTAGACGAGCCCAATGCCTTGTAACATAACTCCTAATTTCATCCACAAGCCAAGGAATTCCTAAGTCCCTTTGGATATCACTGTACCATGGCGCATTTACCATGTCCCGTAGAACTTTATTCTGGAAGGTTTGAATTTTGTTAATGTGAGTCTTCTTGGCACAACCGCACAGTTGAATGCCATATCGCCATATTGGTTTAATGATTTGGTTATAAATTAATATCATTTTATCAATTGCCAAATTGGACTTACGACTTAGGAGCCAATAATTTTCTCTATATTTATTTTCTAATTCTTTATATGCTCTTCTTTATATGCTCTTTCCACCTTAGCTTGACATCTAAAATCATTCCTAGGTATTTTACTGAATTATGGATCGCTACGTTCGTTTCATTTAACTTAATTTGTGGTAGATTCACTATTTTCCGATTGGTGAAGTTTATGTAAACCGATTTAGCTTCATTCAACCTCGCCTTCCAATCTCTAGTTCACTGGCTTATTTTGTTAATTGCCTCCTGCAATTTTTTATCGAATCGTCAATGTTCGCTCTTACTGCCAATATTGCAGTATCGTCAGCAAAAGTGGATATCGTAGCATTTTCTATTTGTGGCAAATCACTCGTGTAAAGCAGGTACAACGTTGAGCCCAATATACTGCCTTGAGGCACACCTGCCTTTACTTCTCTTAGCGTGGAGTACTCAGTGTCTTGATTAGTTCTAAATAATTTATCAGCTAAATAAGATTTCAAAATTTCTACAAATGCTATGGTAACATTTGTCCCAACTTAAATATAAGGCCTTTGTGCCATACCCTGTCGAATGCCTGTGCTACGTCTAGAAACATAGAAGAGCAGATTTCCTTTTTTTCCAAGCTTTTTTCTATAATATTAGTCATTCTATGAACCTGGTCTATTGTAGAATGGTTTCTTCTAAAACCAAATTGATGGTTCGGTATTAGGCCCCTATTTTCTATTATTGGCTTGAATCTCCTTAATAGCAGCTTTACAAAATTGGCCTGTAAGACTTTGGTAACAGTGAAATGGGCCTGTCGCGAAAGTAATTGTGGTGGCCGGGTTTGGGCACAATAATTACCTCCACGACTTGCCAAGCACAAGGATCATACCCAAAATCCATAGCTGCATTCATGATTTTCGTCAGATGTTACAATGCCTCGTCTGGTACCTCTCTCAGTACTTCCGCAGTAATAAGATCAAAACATGGCGATTTTTTCAACTTCAGGGATCTTATCTCTTCCGCAATTTCAAATTGAGTAAGTGAAGCTATGCTGTCTGCTTCATTTGCGATAGTTTCTACCAAACTTACATCTAAGGTTATTCCGTTTGGCGTGAATATGCTTTCCAAGTGATCGGTAAATAATTCGGCCTTCCTTATATTGCTCCTCGCCCAACTGCCACTTGCTTTCATCAGTGGCTGAGTGTGAATAATCGGTTTCTTTTTGCTCTCTGCCGCTTTCCAAAAGGAATAATTCGTTTCCCTCGTAGCTGACAAGTTCTTTATATAATTTTCGTATGTTGCCGATTTAAATTCTTGGATTTTTCTTTTAAAAACCTGGGAAAGTCTGTTTAAAACAGTCTTATCATGAGAATGACGCGACCGTTACCATCTATGTCTGGGCTTTGTCTTTTTAGCTATTAAATTAAGTATTTCTTGTATTATTGTGTCATGAACCGTTTTATATGATTTTAATAAAATCGTTCTAACTCATGATATAATTGTTCTCTTTTCTGTATATTAATATTTACGCCAATTATGTTTATTATTTCCTATTTAAAGCTCGCCCAATCTGGAGTGCTATTTGTCAAACTGAGTTTAAATAATGCTCTAGTTATTTTTTCACTTAGTTTTAATTTGATCGCAGCGTGGTCTGAATTAAAATCATAATCATCTTCAAGACTTAGAAAGTTTTCTGATATTTTTTTGGTTATAAAAAAGTCAATAACATCAGGAATCTTGTTTGTGTCAGTAGACCAATAAGTGGGAGTGCCAGTGGAGTGATAGCAACAACCTAGCTCTTGAATAGCTTTTCTTAGCTCTCTTCCTCTAGTTGAGGTGATTCTAGAACCCCAATCTGTATGTTTGGCATTATAGTCATCTCCTATTAGATATGTATGTCCATGTTTGTAAAGGAGATTTTTAAAAGTATTTTTCTTAATGCTGCAATTTGGTGAACAGTATACAGCACCAACACTAAAGTCCTGTCTAGTCGATTTAATTTTTATCGAAATAAGCTAAATTTCAGCCCTTTCTATCTTGAATTCTTCATTATGTTCTATACTTTCTTTTATTATAATTGCACTAACTCCTCTTGGTTGATTGCTGGGATGTACCGCTTTATGGCGATTGTAGCCTTTTATTTTAAGGCTAGTATAATATGTCAAATGAGCCTCCGACAGCAAACAAATATCTATATTTTTTGTTTGAGAAAGACCTCCAATTCTTGTTTCTTATTAAGAACACAATTTGCATTCCAAATTATTGTACGTACCTCATTTGCGTTCATCTTTTCTTAATTTCTTTGGTGTCCTCGTATACACCTCAGTGCATGCATTTTCTATTTTTAATAATCTTTTAGAGATCTCGTCAATTTAATCAACATACTGTGCATCTTCTGCATAATGTCTGCGTCAGTTCTTTTTATTTGTGGGGTTTTGTTCTCAGGTTAATTCTTTTTCCTGTTTTGTGGGGTTTTGCTTTGAAGCGCTTGTGAATACGATACTCCCTTTAACACCTTGTTAGGTGTCGTTATTTTGGCTATTTTGGAGCTTATTTAACTATTTTGGAGCTTTAAATTTAACTTGATTTTGTTTGGTTTTATGATTTTTCGATCGTCTTTTTTGCAATTCTTTTGCAACAGCCTCGATAGCTAGCAGGGTGTGCCTTATTGCAGTTCGCACATTTGGGCTGAAAATTATCCTTCTTGTTGCACTCTGCTGTCACATGATTACCAGCACATTTTACCTATCTAGCCTCTCTTTGGCAAAACTTTTGTGTGTTCAAATCTCTGGAATCTCTTGCATTGCGGAATGGATTTGCTGCTTCTGAGAGTTTCAATTTCTACTCTCATGTGCTGTAAGTATTCTATTTTATAGATCTTGGTTATCTCTTCCGAATGGTCAAAAGATAACATAAAGAGCGGAAGTTTTACTGAAATATATTTTCCATTTTCTTTCTTCCTTTTGATTTTATTTACAACATCTAGACATTTAAAGCCTTTGCTAATAAGCTCTTTTTTTTATATAATCTGGCTCACACGATGGATGGAGATTTCTAGCCATAACTTTAACTGGCCTCGTCAGTTTATTTTCATACGTGTGCCACTCCGGTTATTTATAGCTTTTGTTAGTAATTTGTATTCATTTTCCACATTTATTTTTAATTAGTAGCCCTCATTTTAGGGCTGGTTTCATTATTTTTTTTTAACTGTCCTCTCTGAATTTATTTCAGGAGACCTTTCCATTTTTCGCTTCATTGCATTATTCTGTTTTAGGATCCAAAAAGTTTCTCTAGCGAGTTCTTCCTCGTCGGTTTCATATACAATAACTTCCGCATTTTTGTTTTTCTTTTCTGTTGATGCAATTTTATTTAATTTTTTAAATCTACATTCTCTGCCTGTAATTTGCAGATCTCATTTTGTAGCACCCTACAAAGTCTCTCTAACTCGGTTATTCTCGAGTCTTGAGTATCAAATTTATTCTCATGTATAAGATGCCTTTTCATATTATCCTCTTGGGTTTTCATTTTTTGTCTTCTGCTAACCTATTAGACTTCTCCTCCTATTAGAGTTATTATCCTTAACTCTGTCCTTTTTCTCTGCAATCGTCAATGGCGGTGATCGCATGACCCCCAATCTCCTTCTAAAAGGGTCCATAAACACAGATGTACTATGCAAGAAGTGGTTTTCCCCAGAATCCATGAGACCAGCCTCCGAAGAGTGTGGATTTTCCAGCATTACTGGATTACCACCTGGGGTATTCAATCCCTGTATTTTGTTCATTGCATTTGTTTGTTTTATTTCGGAGTTTTCATCTCCTATCCTTTGATAATAATTCCCTCATGCAAGGCAGCATATATAATTTCTACCGTCCCTCAGGGATCAGTGGCAGACCAGAGAGGCGCTCATTGTGAGTTCGTCGCGTATGGATTTCCATTTGGATTTTAGTGGACTCTTACCACAAGCATCCCTTACTGCAGATATTTCGTGGCTCAATCCTTCGGGCCACACAAACAAGGTAAAATAGATATAATAGAAAGTTATGATAAAATTATTCATATAGTTAATTTAAACGAAATCGAATACACTTTACATGCAATTGAATCACAAATAAACTAAACTTTCAATTTGCCAACTGACAATATAAATTTTAGAACTCTTAACGCTAACATAAACAAACTCAAAAACACATTTAAAACATTAATACCATTTAGACACAAAAGATCCCTAATAAATATGGGTGGTTCAGTATTAAAGTTCATTTTTAGAACTATGGACCAAGAAAATCGATAAAACCGAAATAGAACAACGTTTGAAAATATTAGACGAAAACATCCATAATGATATATTCTAACATTCTAATAATCAAATCAAAATTAATGATAATATTCAAAAAAATATCAATGTTCTGCAAAAAAGTATTAATAATAATAACGTATTGTTAGATAAACTTTTAAACGATTTTTCTCCTGAAAATAGAAAAATAATCAAACAACTACAATTTCTTCAATTAATTTCAAACATTATTCTTCTAAAAGAAGAACTAGAAAAAATACAGGAAACCGTAATGTTCGCAAAACATCAAATAATGAGCCGATATCTTCTTACACCAGAAGAAATTGATGATTATAATATTGATATTTTCAAAATTTAAAACCTTAAAATCTCCTTACTTACATATGATACTAAATTGATATTCGTGATATGTATTCCAAAAATAAACCAAGAAAAGGCCGTCCAATACAAGATCTTTCCTGTTACTAATTCAAATCTCAGATTTTATAAAATATAAAAATAAAACTTACTATCGTACTTCAGAAAATTACCAAAATAAATTAAAACTGGTATCAAATTGTATTTCTAAAATATTTAATAATACTTATGAAAATTGTAGAAAAGCTTTTGAAACTAATTTGCAAATTATAGAACTAGAGTTAGGTATGATATTAATTAAAAATGCAAATAACTTAAATTTTTCTAGTACATGTAACAATTTTCAATATATGTTGAACAAATATTTTATTGTCATTTTTGAAAACTGTACTATTGAAATAAACAAAATAAAATTTTCAAGCAAACAATTACAATATAAGCATACGATATTAATTCCAAGTTATGAAAATATTGAAAATTTAAATTATTCCGTAAATTTAAAAGTGTTACATGTGAATCAGATGAAAAGTAATAATGAAATTAAAGAAATTAAATATGAAACAAGTAAAAACGTTTCACTCGGTATAAACCGATTGAATTATACCTTGCACCTTCCGTTATTGTATAGCAATTACTCGAACCTGTCAAATCATTCTATAGAAACTTCACGGACATGTCTGACCTATAATTGGACATCCGACTGCCAAGTTTCATGAATTTGACTATAATTTTTCCAAATATTTAAAATTAGCTTTTGGAGTTGTATGGCACGTACCTGAACCTGTCAAGCAATTCCATCAAAACTTCACAAATATATCTGATCTATAATCGGAGACTGACTTTATTATTTTTCTAAATATTAAGAATAAGCTTTTAGACTTGTATGGGAGCTACTCGAACCTGCCAAGCAATTCCACCAAAACTTCAGAAATATATCTGACCTATAACTCGACACACAACTGTCAAGTTTCATGAATCTGACTTTATTATTTTTCCAAATATTTAAAATAAGCTTTTGGAGTTGTATGGCAAGTACCCGAACCTGTCAAGCAATTCCATCAAAACTTCAGAAATATGTCTGACCTATAATTGAACACACGACTGCCAAAGCTCACGAATCTGACTTTATCATTTTTCCAAATATGTAAAATAAGCTTTTAGACTTGTATGGGAGCTACTCGAACCTATCAAGCAATTCCACCAAAACTTCAGAAATGCATCTGACCTATAACTCGACACACAACTGCCAAGTTTCATGAATCTGACTTTATTATTTTTCTAAATAATTAAATAAGCTTTTGGAGTTGTATGGCAAGTACCCGAACCTGTCAAGCAATTCCTCTAAAACTTCAGAAATATATTTGACCTATAATTGGACACATGACTGCCAAGTTTCATGAATCTGACTTTATTATTTTTCAGAATATAAAAAATTTGCTGTTGGAGTTGTATGGCAGCCACCCGAACCGTTGCAGCTATCCCATTATAATTATTAGAGCATGTGTAGAATATAATTGGACACATGTATACAAAATTTTAAATTTATAGCTTTATTAGTTTTTGAAATATTTAAATTAAACTCTTTGAGTTGTATGGCAGCTGCCCGAACCCGTTGTCCGAATTAGTCCAATAACAATAGGGCTCGTCCTTGGCACAAAAGAAAAAATACACAATACGGTTGGTAAATATTGTGGAAAAGGCTTTAGAAGAAAGAAAAATGTGTTCAACAATATTTCTGTATGTGCTCCAGGCTTTGTTATTGTTTGGCAGGAGGGTTTATTATTTAAAATTAGAAAATTAATACCTTTGCAACTCGTTCAGTTACTTGAAGCATATTTATATGCCCGGCTTTTCGGAATCAAACAGGACAAGGAGCACTCTACGCTTAGAGAAATTAGGGCTGATGTGGCTAAAAGCAGTATTCTAAGTCCTATATTATACGTGCTTTATGAAAGCGATTTGCCAGATTTAGAAAATGCAACTTTGGCTACATTTGCCGATGATACAGCAATATAAGCAGTGAGACAAAATTTTGAAGAATCGACAATAAAATTACAGAAACCGAGTAACAATATGAGTAAATGGATAAACACATAGAAAATAAGGCTAAATGGAAGTAAACCTGTAAACTTCACAAACAAAAATTTAATTAACCCATCACAATTGAGCTTGAATAGTGCTAAAGTATCAATTCGAAACACAGCGAAGTACCTAGGTATGACTTTGGATGTCAAGCTCAAATGGAAAGAAGAAAGTAAAGAAGAAAAGAATAGAACTAGAAAATAAATATAGAGAAAACTACTAGCTCCTAGGTCGTAGGTCTGGATTATCAACACACAATAAGGTTTTGATATATAACCAAGGGATAAATCTTATGAGGACATATGGCTTGTAACTATGGGGTTGTGCCAAGCAAACACACATCAAATCAAGGTTACACAACAAGGTCGTTCGCAATATGGTTGATAATCCTTGTCATGTGTGCAAGAGTGATATTCATAGGAATCTGCGTGTTCCCCAAATCAGTGAGGACATAAGTCAGGAACTGTGGCATGAAATAAAGGGCGCGTTTGGAACAGCATGGAAATGTTGAGGTCTCTCGACTTATGGTGAGTGTGTTTGGAGAAAAAGACTGAAGCATATATTTAATTATTTTAATAAACGATGACAAAAAACATGCAGCTTTTTGTTGAGTTTTGAATTTGAAATATTCGGATAACTTACAATAACCGTTAAAAATTTATTGTGCTTTAGTAAATTATTTAAAGCCCATCTTAATAGACCGTAATGCGTTATAATTATTTACCCGTTTATCGGCTTGAAAATATTGTAATTTTTCAGAAGGAATGTTGTGGAAACCTAATTGTTTAAGAATTTTAAAATTGAGGTATCTTGTTAGAATTAAATTTTTATTAGAAATTTTGCGAACTAGTTCTTCAAGATGATACCCTCCCAAAAACAGACTATATAAAAATTGAACTCTATTTTTTAAAAAATTACGAATTAAAAGGACTTAACCTAATCGGACTAGTAAATGTTGAACTCACTATACATTATGAATCAGATCAGGCAAACAAATCATGTGAAAAAAATACCACATATTCACTCACATTTAATCTTTAGTTCTAACTAAAAGCAAACATTTTGGATTTTCTTTTACGAGTGCACCTTCAATTTACGCTAACTTTGTGAAAATTGTGCACATTAGAAGTTTTAATTTAATATTTTATAGTCATTGTACAAAATTAATCATATATTTTGTTTTCTCACTTAAAAATATTTTTATACATAAAAAATTTTGAAAATATCTACAAAAAAAATAGCTGACATTTAAGAATATATGTTCAAGTGGCCGTATTACTTGACTTAAATTTATTTTTTGTGGACAGTTTACATTTACAAAAATAGGGTACATTCACTTTGACGTACACAATTGGGTGATAAGATTCAGCAAAAAAATGGTGTGTACTGCAAAAAGACTCTGGAAATCAAAACTCATTAACTCTCCAGCTGAGCACCCTAACATTGGAATCAAAAGATGTATAACCAAATCGTCTGTGAATTTAAAATATGAAAGTGATAGTTTTCTAATTTCAATTTTGATATACTTCGCTGCAAAATACAATTCCGATGTTCCGAAATTCTATTTTTTGAATTTATAGCAGACTAGTTCTGGGGCAACAATAAGTAATTGTTGTAAAGATATCTGTAAAATAAAATTTAAATATTTACCGTTGATTATTACCGTTGATAGTTTTTATTTTTCATATGTATTACAATATATACTTACGTATTTCAAGATTTCGCGTAAGAAAAGTTTTATTTTTTTATTACGTGGATTAAAAACACTTTTTATTTTTTTGTATTCAAAAGTTTTTTCTTTTATTTAAAATTATTTTTTTTCTTAAATTATTTTTCACTTAAATTATTTTTATTAATTTTACAAATTTGTTAATTCCACGTATGGCTTCTTAGAACTAACTTACTTTTTAATTTTTATTAACTTTCTTTTCCAATATTTTTGTTTCAAAGTAAAAATTGCTTGATAGGCAATTTTTTTTTAATTATTTAAAATTCATAATTATAATTTAATTAAAATTTTATGTAACTCGATAAATTGCAAGCGGATATTACATAACGCGTCACGAATGTTTATTTTAAAAAGTGCAAGTAGAATTTTATTACGAAAGGAAGAAAAAATTATTTTATTTGATAAAAACGATTTTTATTTTTTTGGAAAAGTAGAGGGCAATCTTTATTTGAATTTGTTATGGGCCATTCTGTTTTGCTACACGTATCATGCAGAGTAAAGCATGGTGGTGACGTAACAATATGTATGTATGTTTACAAAATATTTACTCGCATACTTACATAGCACATAGATTTTAAATCAAAAATTTACAAAAATTGAAACTGCAATTTTCATATTTAAATAATTCTTTTTTATTCTGTTTCTATTTGACTTATCTTTTCATGAAAATGTTTAAAAACTTGTATGGATTATATTATATCTGCGGCTAAAATTAGTTTCATTGATCAAACATTCTGAATGTTAATAAGCCTACGTATATTGCCTCACATCAACTTCGAGCTTCTCATACTGTTCGTCACTTAAAAACTTCCATTGTCTGCTAAAAATTTGAGATATTTCTTCTTCAACAGTTTCGTATGATTTTGATACTGCTTTCAACCACTCGTAAAAGCCATCGGACCATTCTGGATTTTGGGACCACTCACATTTCAAAATAGTGGCAGATCGTCGAACGTGAAAAATTTTAAGATTTTTGCTCTGATGAGCTAACAATAAAACTGTAGATGAAGAAATTGCTTCACGAATTACCTAGGTTTTAGAAAAATGTTAATATTTAATTTTATTTCTGTTTATTTTTGAAAACTGGCGTATTCAAGGATATAATACAACAATATTCTTTCAAGAAATATTATGTTAGTTATGTATAAAATTTAACAAAAGGCATTTTTTCGTTCTTTTATATAGACATTAAACAAGCCTTAAAATATTTTTATAGACTATAGAGGAAAAGAGCAAAGAAAAGCCATTCAAGAACGTAGTTGCTGCTGTCACTCCAATGGCACTTCTACTTAAAGGTCTACTGACGCCAACAAAATTCTTGATGTTATTCACATTTTTATAACCAAAAAAATATCAGAAAACTTTCTAAGCCTTGAAGGTAATGATGATTTGAATTCAAATCACTCTCCTGTCATATTAAAACTAAGTGAAAAAATAACTAGAACATCATCTAGGCGCAGTTTGACAAATAACACTACAGATTGGGCGAGCTTTGAACACGAAATAATGAACAATATTGACGTAAATTTTAATATACAGGCAAGAGAAAAAGCACAATACAAAAATGTCAAAGTACAAACCGGCAGCAAATAGCTGTCCTAAAGAAATACTTGATTTAATAGCTAAATAGACAAAGGCCAGACGTAGATGGTAACGTTCGCGTCATCCTGATGATAAGACTATTTTAAACAGACTTTCCCAGGTTTTTAAAAGAAAAATCCAAGAATTTAAATCGGCAACATACGAAAATTATGTAAAGAATTTGTCAGCTACGAAGGAAACGAATTATTCCTTATGGAAGGCGGCAAGAAGCAAAAAGAGCCCGAATAAACATGCTCCGCCATTGAAGAAAGCAAATGGCAGTTGGGCAATATAGAGAGAGCCGAATTATTTGCTGATCACTTAGAAAGCATATTTATACCAAACGGAATAATATCAGATGTAAGTTTGGTAGAAACTATCGCAAATGAAGCAGGCAGCATAGCTCCACTTACTCAATTCGAATTTGCCGAAGGATAAGATCCCTGAAATTGAAAAAATCGCCAAGTTTTGATCTTCTTACTGTGGAAGTACTGAGAAAGCTACCAGGCGAGGCATTGGAAAATTTGACGAAAATAATGAAAGCAACTAGAGATTTTGTTCCATGTGCTTAAAAAGCCGCAGAAGTATGGTGCCAAACCAGGGAATCCTTGAGGAAAACAAACTCTTACAGGCCCATTTCACTGTCACCAATGATGTTTAAGCTTTTTGAAAAGCTGTAATTGGGGAAATTGAAGCTAAAAATAGGAACCTTATAACAAACCATCAATTTGGTTTTAGAACAAACCATTCTACAATAGATCAGGTGTATAGAATATTATAGAAAAAAGCTTAGAAAATAAAAACATCTGCTCTTTCATATTTATAGACGTTGCACAAATGTTACCATAGCATTTGTAGAAATTTTGAAATTTTATTTAGCTGACAAATTATTTAGAACTAATCAAGACGCTGAATACTCCACGCTAAGAGAAGTAAAGGCAGGTGTGCCTCAAGGCAGTATATTGGGCTCAATGTTGTTCCTGCTTTACACGAGTGATTTCCCATAATTAGAAAATGCTGCGGTAGCCACTTTTGCTGAAGATACTGCAATATTGGCAGTAGAAGTGACATTGGCGATTCGACAACAAAATTGCAGGAGGCAAGTAACAAAATAAGCCAGTGGGATAGGGATTGGAAAATGAAGTTGAATGAAGCAAAATCGGTTTACATAAACTTCTCCAATCGGAAAATAGTGAATCCACCGCAAATTAACTTAAATGGAACGAACGTAGCGATCCATAACTCAGCAAAATATCTAGCAATGACTTTAGATGGCAAGCTAAGGTGGAAAGAGCACATAAAGAAGAAACACATAGAATTAGAAAATAAATGTAGAAAAAATTATTGGCACCTAGGTCGTAAGTCCAATTTGGGAATTGATAATAAGATATTAATTTATGGCCAAATTTCCCCCACTGTCGTAGAAAAATAGGCAGGTTCCGCCGTCCTTCTTCATTTTTCGAGATTTTTTCATTTAGTTTTCTACTAAAAAAAATAGACCATAGAGCTTTTAATTAATTCATCCTGACTATTTACTTGTAATTTCTAGCAATCAAATTTTTTATAAATCATTTATTGTTTATCAGCATTAAAATAAAAAGTTTTTTATGTGTAATATAAAGTGTCATATCGGAGTTGGTAAGGAGTTTTTTTTGTAGAATCAAAGTGAAAAAAGCATTTTTATATACGCATGCTTTAGTTTTAGTCCTTTTCACCAACCGGATTGTATACAATAAGTGTGATTTAATCAAATTTCGCATAACTGTCTAAGTGTGTATTAGTGTATCTTAATTTCAGCTAAAATGATTATATTTTTATATTGACACCCTGCACTTCGTGAAGGGATAGACAAAATTTCAGGATAGATATATTTCTGAAGTTTTGGTAGAATTGTTTGAAAGGTTCGGGTAGATGCCATACAACTCCAAAAGTTAATTTTAAATATTTGGAAAAATAATAAGGCTAAATTCATGAAACTCGGCAGTCGTGTGTCCAATTTTAGGTCAGATATATTTCTGAAGTTTTAGTGGAATTTCTTGACCGGTTCGTGTAGCTGCCATACAACTCCGACAGTTCGTTTTAAATATTTGTAAAAATATTAAAGTAAGTTTCATGAAACTCGGTCCTCGTGCGCCCACTTATAGGTCAGACATAATTTTCGGGAAGCTTTTATCGAGTGGTTTAACAGGTTCAAGTAATTGCCATTTAGCAATCAAAGTTATTTCTAAATATTTCAAAAACAAATTTTTAAACTCAGATTGTCAAAGAACAAGGATATTATTCAGTCATTTTATGCCGAATGAAACGTTTTTAATTTTTTTTACCACATTTAAGAAACTATTTCACGAAGTTTTTGGAAATTTAAAATTTAAATTTTGTTTTCTACCGGAACTAAGTGACGAACTCTTTACTTATTCCTGGATATGACTTTCGTACATGCTATGACACGATATTAAAATTCGTTTACGTAGGAATTATCTTGATAGACAACCGTATTAGCATATCCAACTTTTTTTTTAATACAGGTGTTAACAGTCATCGAAAGACAAAAATAGGTGGACCCATCAAAAAATATACCCAGATGGTCATAAGCTCCTAAAACTAGCCAAACTGATAAATCATTATTTTTGTCTATTGTTTTTTTATGTCTACATTCCGTGAAGGAAGGCACTGAAGTACTGTCACAGCACTTTAGGCCACTTCAAGAGCTTTCGTTCACTTCAGTCTTTTTGTCCAAACACTCTCCCCTAAAAGTTTAAAGGCCTCGATCTTTCCATGCTCTTTCAAACACGCCCTATGTTTCGTGGCCTAGTTCCCTATTTCCTCACTTATTTTGGGAAACACGCAGATCCCTATGAATATAACTATTGCACACATTCAAGGGATCACCCACCATATTACGAGGGATCTTGTTCTGGTAAGTTTGTAGCTATTTAATGTGTGTTTGCTTGGCACAGCCTCATAGTTGCAAGACATACGTTCATATAGGCTTTATCATTTGGTTATATATCAACATCTTATTGTATGTTGATAATCCAGATCTACGACCAATGAACCAATAGTTTTCTCTATATTTCTTGTCTAATGCCACCCTTGTCTTGTTTGCATATTCTTTCCATTTGAGGTTGACGTCAAAAGTTGCACGTAGGTATTTCGCTGTATTTTGGACTGATGATAAAGTATGATTCAAACTAAATTGTAGTAGGTTGATTAAACTTTTGTTTGTAAAATTTAGATGTGCAGATTTACTTCCGTTTAGCCTCAATTACCATGTATTTGTCCATTTACTTATATTGTTACTTGCTTTCTGTAATTTTTTTGTCAGTTCCTTAACATTTGATCCCACTGCTAATATTGCTGTATCGTTGGCAAATGTGGCCATAGTTGCACCCTCTAAATCTGGTATATCGCTTGTATAGAGCAGGTATGATATATATTCCCAAATACTGCCTTGAGGGACACCAGTCCTTGTTTCTCTAAGCGTAGAGTACTCCTCGTCCTGTTTGATGACTGAACGAGTTGGAAAGGTATTAATATTCTAAGTTTACACAAGAAACCGCCGTGCCAAACAATAATAAAGTCTGGGCCACATACAGAAATATTATCGAACACATTTTTCTTTCTTCTAAAGCATTTTCTACAATATTTTTTGTTCTGTGTACTTGGTCAATCGTTGCATGCTTTGTTTTAAAACCCAACATATAGTTTGGTTTGTTTTTTATGATTGGCATTAGCCTTGTTAACAAACAAGTTTTTAAAAAGTTTGGTTATCATTCGTAACAGAGAAATAAGTTTACATGACTTTGTGTCGTTAAACGGTTGCGCCAGTTTTCTCGTAATAATAACTTGAGCTACTTTCCATCTACTAGGAATACACCTCAAGTTAACTGCCGCATTTATCACTTTTTCAAAAATGCCAATGCCTTTTTGGCAATTCTTTTAATTTCTCGGCAGTAATAAGATTAAAACCTTTTGGCCGATTTACTTTCGGGTAAACAGATTCATTACAAAATGTTCTACTAAACAAATATTAGAATTCAGTTCATTTGGTTGAAAAATTCCTTCCAAGTAATGAGCAAGTAGTGCAGCTCTATCCCTATTGCTTTTTGGTCATAATCCATTTGCATTTTTTCAATGAGAATTCGTTTTATCGGTTTCTTAGTACTATTCGTTGCTTTCCACTATGAATAATTTCTTTAGTTGCCGATAAGTACTTTGTATAATTCTCGTACTAGTAAAACCCCGTCATTACCATGTTACCAACCTCCCTCCCCCCCTGCCCAGGGTTCTATGTAAACGCAATAACGTTAAGTAGTGCTATTTGTTAGTAATATTTTTTGAGTATTCTTTTTTTAGTTTTTTTTAAGAGGTTTTAATAATTATTCTTTACTAATGAATAAAAATTTTGATTGAAATTTTTCGTGTGACTTTTTTGAGTTTTTGGGTTGCTTTGGTGATTTGCTTGGGACACTTTTACGGAAAAAAAAGCAGTTTTGATTACCTCATTTCTTTTTGAATATTTCTTTTTTAAGTTAAATTTCTTGAGTGATTTTTTAAGGACAACGTCATGAGTGAATCAGGAATTTGATTGAATGAGATTGCTAAAATCAGTTAGTTTTTTGAGTTTTTTTGATGAAAATAGATTTTTAAGTATACTCAAGAATAACATTTTGATTTAAAAAAAATACCCATTTTTGAGTATTTTTTTGTGCTTTGTGACACAACCACACCGAAATATTGCAAATTATAATGTAGGTAGATTTTGAGGTTACAGCCTTGCCTTTGTTTCTATTTGCAAATCAATACCGTGCTTTTACCTTAAGAGTACAAACATTTGAGAGAAAGTTTCCTTGATTACTTTTTTCAAAAGCTATTTAAAGACAGAAAAAAAATTTGGTGGTCAGCGATCAAAGAAAACAAAAAAATTATGGCACTGGATGGTATTATGAAACTTGTTTGCTATATTTTTTTCTATTTTTATTTATGTTTTTTTGACGGAAGTGTCAAAAAAAATATTTTGACGGAAGTATCAAAAAAAAAAAAGTTCTAATTAGAAAAATCACTCAAAGCAATAATTTAGAGAGCTGTGTCTAAAGTTCCAGACTACAGCTTTCTACATAAAGCCGTTTTCATGTTAGGGCCATTCAAAAATGTCATGAAGAGTGTGACCGATCGACAAACAAACTAACATACAACATTGGGCCATCATTATAATATATGATTCTGATTTAAATTTTCTATTTTTCTTTGACTAAGGATTGATATGAATATATCTTTCCATGATACTGAGATTTATTTGTTTATTTATTATGTTTAACTCAAACATTTTACATAAATTAAAATTAAAGAATGTATATACATATATACACTTTTTTTTTTAACAGTACCAAATTTTTCACTAAAAAGTTAAATTTAAAAATTATACAAAATAAAACTTATTAGTACTAATGCTCCATTAAGTATGTAATATAACCAATGAAAAACTCAAACAAGGATTTGTTAAAATAAAAACAAGGTTATATTCAACTATAAGTTAACAGAAGGTTTTTCATGGTGTCCTTCGTCAGTGAAAAGTCAAGTCTGTGTTATTGTATGTATTTGTTGCATAAAGACAGCATTCTTCTGACAGGTTCATGTTTCCCATAATTGGTCCCATAATTGGATGAAAAGGAACCACGAAAATATCAGGGGAACAAGACCTTAAGTTAGAGTTAGTCACAATTTTATTTAAAATGTCGGGAGAAATTTAGTTTAGTTTCATAAGTTGAAAAATTAATAGCAAATCCGCAACATCACGTCTTTTTCCCAGTGTAGGTAAGTCAATCAATTCGAGTCAATTAATTTGTGCTTATAAGGTGGAAGAATGATGGGGTCTTCCCAAGGAAGAAGGCTCAGTGCGAACTTCACGAGCTTGATCTGCATATGATATGATTGTAGTGGTTTATGAATGATTACTTGTTATCGAAGCAAACACACAGGTCCATTATTGGATCAACTTGGCTAAGAGTTTGGCCATTTAAAGTACCATTTACAGTACCACATTTTTGCACATTTACTTACATTGAATTTTAGGTTATTACTTGAAAACTACCCGTAAAAGCGGTTAAGATCATCATGAACATACATCGCATCATTTGCAAAGCTTATTTTTTTGAAAATATTCATGTCATCAGCATATATTAATAACTAACTGTGCGTTAGCATGGAAACAACATCATTAGTTGAAATTATAAACAGCAGTGGACCTAAGTGACTACCCTGGGGAGCACCAGAATTAGACAAAAGCGGCGAAGAAATTGCTGAACGAAAGAGTACTCTGTAAATCTAACCAGAGAGTTTATATGTTTATATATGACTTTATCAATGCTAACAAGTTATCAGTTAATCCTAAGAGATTCAATTTTAAAATAATGACGTCATGTATTACAATGTCAAAGGGTTTGCTAAAGTCTGTTATCAGTTAATCCTTAGAGTTTCAATTTTAAAATAATAACGTCATGTATTACAA
The DNA here is from genome assembly GCF_029603195.1 of Condylostylus longicornis. Taxonomy (NCBI): domain Eukaryota; kingdom Metazoa; phylum Arthropoda; class Insecta; order Diptera; family Dolichopodidae; genus Condylostylus; species Condylostylus longicornis. The sequence continues at coordinate 19,548 of NW_026578266.1, read as the reverse complement.
TGTCAAAGGATTTGCTTAAGCCTGTGTAAAATACGTCCGTCTGACACCCATTTTCCATATTATTTGAGAAAACTGTCGTGGCTTCCACCAAGTTAATCCCCGTGGATTTCTTTTTGAGAAAGCCATGCTGACGCCCACTAATGAATGGCATACAATGGTAATAAATGTTGTAATATACCATCAACTCAAAAACATTAGAAATTGCCCGCAGTTTAGCAATAACGGTAGTTTGCCACGTCAATTTTAATGTTTTTCTTATGAATTGTCCTAATGAAAGCTTCCTTTCACACGGAAGGAAAAATACCCGAAGAATAAGACTTATTAAAAATTACAGTTACGATTGGCGCCAAAGAAGAGCAGCACCCGCTAAAAATAATATCAGGAACTCCATTTGGTCCAGACGAAGGACAAGAACCCAAATTGGAAAGATATTTTTCAACCGCAAAAGAGTTCGTGACAAAATTTGTAAAGATGTGTCCAAAGTCGTCAACATCTATTTGAAAAGATGGAAAAGAGTAAGATTCGGCGAAAAAGTTACGAAAAATTTAGAAATATTTTGGGAATTATTATTGGTATTCACGTCGAATTTCAAGAAGATCGGATAACTTTCACTGTTTCTCTTACGGTTTATGAGCCTACAAAAAACTTTGAGATTATGTATTAAGCTTCCGCGGCTTGTGGAAGCGCAAAATACCGGCAGTAGGAATGCTTGTGGTAAGAGTCCCTGAGGGACGGCAGAAATTGGGCAAAGGATAAGTAAAATGGGAATAGGAGAAGTAAACTCCGAAATAAAACAAAATCAATGCAATGAACAAAACAATTTTATACCATAGGTGATAATCCAATAAATCTGACAAATCCACACACTTCAGAGGCTGGTCTCACGGATTCTGGGGAGACCACTTAATGCATCAAATATGTCGAAAGGCGACAAACAGAAAAATATCAATATGGGTGCAGTTAATGAAATAAAAGATCAAAAAACTGATACTGCCACTTAAATATAAGAATAAGTGAGTTAGAAGCGCTTTGTAAAGAATTAAAAAATGAAATGCAGTATCTCAGAGAGGAACATAATAAGCTAAAATTGGAATCAAACAATGTAAATGCAATAAAAGAAATAAATACGGAAAAAGTTGCGACAAACTAAGTGGAATACTGCACAGACGAGGGGAATCTAGTTCGGGAAACCGATTGTATTTTGAAGAGAAAACGCAAAAAGCGCAGAGTAGATATGTCACCTGAAATAAGTCCTGAGGGCAAGGTGAGCAGAATATAAAAATCTGGGCAGATAAATGCACTGCAAGAAGGATCAAACACTATTAGAAAGATCATACCTCCTCCTGTCATATTGAGCAATCTGGAGGAACATTAATAAAAGCCGTATATTAGAAATATTTAAAACAGCACACAGACACATTTAAAACAGCAAACAGATATAAAAATAAATAGTTACATAGAATATAAAGTGGCGCATCCTAACAATAAATCGAACGATGGTTGCGCTATTTTGATAAGGAATAATATAAAACATAATGAAATAAGTAAAGTAGAAAGAGACGATAGCCAATTTATTGCTGTACGAATAGAGTCTTATAAACAAAAGTTCGATGTTGGTGTGCTGTACTGTCCTTCGAGGCCTGTTGTAAAGAGCGGTTCATTCAAAGGTCTCCTGAATCTCCTTAAAGAAAGGTTTATACTGAGAGGTGACTACAATGGCAAAAATATTGATCCTGGTTCTAGATTGACCTCAACAAGAGGTAGAGAGCTAAGAAAAGCTGTTAGAGAGATTGGTTGTCACTACCAATCCGCTGGTAGACCAACATTTTGGCCAAGTGATAGAAATAAAATACCAGATCTGCTAGACTTCTTTATTGTGAACAAAATCTCGCCAAATTTCGTTAGTTTAGAATATAACTATGATTTGGATTCGGATCATTCTGCAGCTATATTAAACTTAACTGAGACGGTTACCAAGAACCAAAATAAACCCATGCTAATTTATAAATCTACTGACTGGACTAGTTTTAATGAACAGATAGAGAATAAAATAAATTTAATCATTAAAGTACGAACCCAAGATGATTTGGATTCTGAGGTAGATAATTTTAATAAAATTATACAAAGCGCTGCCTGGAATACTGCAAAACAATATGAATACAAATTCATGGGTATGACTTACCCAAGAGAAATACTGAAAATAATAAGCGAAAATAGAAGAGCTAGACGCAGATGGCAAAACTCACGAGATCCGGCAGATAATATTGCACTCAATCAACTCACTCAGAATCTAAAAAGAAAAATAAGAAAAATCAAAGAAAATTCATTTGATAATTACAATAAAATTTGTCAGCTGAACAAGAAAGTAATTATTCCTTACAAAAAATATTAAAAAACCAATTTTACATGTCCCCCCTATTAGGAGAACGGATGGCAAATGGGGAATAGAAAATAAGGATAAGGTTGAAATATTTGCAGATCATCTTGAACAAATTTTTCGACCAAATGACATACACTCAAACATAAATATTGTGAGAGCAGAAAACGTTATCGTTCCATTTGCACAAAGAAAAATAGTGGAAAAAATAAAAAGTTTAAAGTCAAGAAAAGCACAGGGTTATGATTTAATTAACTCTGAGATACTGAAGTAATTTCCAAAAAAGAGTATAACAATGTTGACTTTTTTAATGAATTCTGCGTTATGGTTAAAATATGTGCGTAATGCTTGGATGATGGTAGAAGTTATATTGATACCAAAACCTGGTAAACCTTTAAATGTGACCAAGTCTTATAGACCAATTTCCCTACCACCAATTTTGTCAAAACTTTTTGAAAAGTTATAACTAAAAAGAGTGAGACCTATACTTGAGGAGAGGTCATTATTCAAAAAATTCTTCAATGGTTGATAATTTTTCCGAAATATAATTTTTTTTTTGTTAGGTATATCAAAAGAAAACTCTCTTTTATTTAGAATAAAATACGTTTTATTTTTGCTAATATATTTCGTGCGCTACATACGCACTTTGTCAAAGCTGATTTTCTTCTCAGATGGGAAGAAACTGACAAGAAAATTAGCTTTAATAAAGTACGCATGTAGCGCACGAAATATATTAGCAAAAATAAAAAATATTTTATTCCGAATAAGAGAGGTCATTAATTTCAAACCACCACTTTAGGTTTAACTACATTCAACTACTGATCAAATTCATAGAATTAAAAGTATTATTGGGCAAGCCCTAGAGGAAAATCAAATATGTGTAACAATTTTTGTAGACCTGGCACCTGCTTTTGACAAGGTTTGGCACGAAAGCAATATGTAGATATTCTCTCTTCTTATTCAACCGAGAGATTATTTAGAGTCAAACAGGAGAGGGACTATTCCACACATAGAGAAATAAGAGCAGGTGTGCCTCAGGGCAGTATTTTGGGTCCAATACTATATCTACTCTTTACAAGAGATGTACCTCAAATAAAAACACAATTGTCGCTAGATATGCTAACTTTACTACATATATGGCAGAGGTCATTAATTTCAAACCACCACTTTAGGTTTAACTACATTCAACTACTGATCAAATTCATAGAATTAAAAGTATTATTGGGCAAGCCCTAGAGGAAAATCAAATATGTGTAACAATTTTTGTAGACCTGGCACCTGCTTTTGACAAGGTTTGGCACGAAAGCAATATGTAGATATTCTCTCTTCTTATTCAACCGAGAGATTATTTAGAGTCAAACAGGAGAGGGACTATTCCACACATAGAGAAATAAGAGCAGGTGTGCCTCAGGGCAGTATTTTGGGTCCAATACTATATCTACTCTTTACAAGAGATGTACCTCAAATAAAAACACAATTGTCGCTAGATATGCTAACTTTACTACATATATGGCAGTAGCATCAAATATTGACAAGAAAGTTGCAGCAGGGAAGCAATAGTTTTGACATTTGGACCCAGAAATGGAAAATAAAAGTAAATGAAACTAAGTCTGCACGTCTCTTGTAAACCTCCCACTTGTTAATTTAAATGGCGTAAATGTTACGCAGGAAAATGCGACAAAATGTCTAGGAATGACACTGGATGTTAAGCTAAAAGGAACATTTTAGGAAGAAAAAGGCAGAATTAGAATTAAAATATAAAGAAATGTTTTGGCTCCTAGATCGCAAGTCAAGGTTGCCGATAGAGAATAAGATCCTGCTCTATAACCAAATTATTAAACCGGTTTGGTTTTATGGAATCCAGTTGTGCATTCTAGAATAGGGTTTTGCGGAATATGGTGGATAACCCTTGGTATATGTGAAGTGTTCTTTCAATCTATATTAAAGAAAATTTGATGGTTGGTCTAAGGAGTAGTCTCCTTAGTATAGTCTTGTATCAGAATATAAGGAAGAGGTTTTTGTGGTAAAGCACATAACTAACTATGGGTTGCTAGGGAATGGCATGTAAATAGCATTCTTGCTTTCCTCTTTCGTTCGATGACAAAAAAAAATAGATGTATTAAGTTATCCGAAATTTTATAAATATAGTAGTCGTTACGTTCTTTGGCTGCTAACTTAAATTTATCATACGACAATTGGAAATTATCGTAGTCCCTGTCGCCTTTAGTAGAGAAAATATTTACGTCACAGCTTATTCTTTGTTGCGAAGACCGCTTAACTCATATGAAAACCATGGAGGACTAGAGCCAGTATCTTTAGATTTCAACACTAGAATAAACGATTTAAACGCAACAAAAATTATTTCGTAAAACTTACCCGTCATAGACTCAAGAAGACTCAAGTCGTAAGGAGAAGAGAAATCATGTAACATTGCGAAATTCGCCCTTTTAAAATTAAAACGATAGAAAACGGGTTTGTCAATAGATGGGTGATTGTCAATGCAATAAGAGAAAGATATCGGAGGATGATAGACAACGTTAACCAACGGATCTGGGACAGTTATAGATGAGCAATTATACCAATTGAAGCAAGGAATAAAAGTGAAACTGCAGAAGAGGGTGACCAGAATTGAAAATAAACTTAAAAGAACATTGCGGGAAAAATAGGAAAGGTTCAGAAACCAAAAAGGCTGCATTGATCATTCCAACACTCTCAGGCTAATAGTGGAACAATCTGTGGAATGGAGGTCACCATTCTTCATAACTTTTGTTGATTTTGAAAGAATATTTGACACTTTAAGGCTAGAAAGCGTATGGGAGACCTTAGCTGGAAGAGGAGTATACGGGCGCTATACAATAAATCAGAAGTCAGGGTCTTACATAACAATGAACTCAGTGATCCATTTCAAATAGAAACTGGAGTTAAAGAAGGATGTCCCTCTCGGTCCTATTGTTCAATGTGGTTCTCGATGAGATCATGCGCAAAGAAACAGCCAGCCTGAAGAGAGTACAGTGGTCCCTAGTAAGTTGATTTAGGGCCCTAGAATATGCTAATGACATTGCCCTGCTGGTCCATACACATTCAGACATGCAGGTAGGACTCAAATTAAACATCAGTAAAACTGAGTCGCTTCGCACAAGCACCACAAATCATGTCCCGTTCAATGTCAACTCAGGTCAGGTCGCCGCATATAACCGCAGAAATGCCAAGTTGGCAATATTCAGTGCCTGCGTAAGGTCGGTCTTGCTACACGGCTCAGAAACCTGGCTGTTACAGACGTACATAACAAATAATCTGCAGGTCTATATAAACATTTGTCTAAGTGCTATCTGCAAAATATATTGGCCACAACGTATAACTAATGTCAACCTATGGGCCCTAACCAAACAAGAAAAAATACCGGTAACCATAAAGAGAAGGAAGTGGGGTTGGATTGGCCACACATTGAGGCGTTTACCTGAAACAATATCAAGACAAGTATTATAGTGGAATGCTCAAGGAAAAAGAGGTGTCGGGTACCCCAAAAATACATGTCGCAGAACCGTAGACAAAGAAACAAGTTACACATGGGCAGAAATGAAGAGTGTGACCTACAACAGAATACGATGGCCAGGCTTTGTACTCGTCCTATGCGCTTTCGAGGAGTGAAGAAGAAAAAAAAAAAAAATTGTACCAATTGGAAGTAAAGACTAGATTCAGTTGCTTTGATTGTTATTGAGGATATTTGTTGCTAATTATTTAGTTGAAAGGTGTCTATAAAAGAAAACTCCAACTCACTAGAAGAGAAATTGGATTCAAAAACAGTTCTACATGATGAGTCATATACCTAATTTTGGGGAGATTAAAGTCTCCAAAAACAAAAACCTGATCCTCCAGGTTAAAAAATTGCATACATAATTAATCGCCGAAGAAAATTTTGCATATAACTCATTACTTGAGTTAGGCGGTAAATAGCAATTGACTAAAAAAGCGTTTTGCAATTCTGCTCAACTCCAATCGGAGTCTTGAATGTCAATAACACTAGCAGACAAAGAGTTTTTAACGGCGATTAATACCCCATCTCCCTTTGGTGTGTGTCCTTGCAAGAGAAGTCCCTGTCGGTCCTTTTTAAAAACAGAAAATTAAGAGTTGAATATTTCTAGATCTTTAATGGAAGGGGACAACCAAGTTGCTTTGTACATTTTGATAGTACAAAGAAAGTTGTTCACAGTCCATGTCATATTATTTCCATAACCAGTTAATTGGACCAAGTTATTGTTGTTACGAAAGGTACTTGAACAATCTAGACGACTAGGCTCAGGTCGTCGGAAGAAAAATATTATTGTTTGTTTCCCTCATCCTCTTCAAATAATCAGTTCATTTGCTTTTCATATGGTCCCTAAATGTTTTTAAATCTTTATCAACACTGGTGGCAGATATATTTAAAAGATATATGAAATAGTATACATAAGATTTGGTCATAGGAGTGATCGGAGGAGTCAACGGATCTACAAATTTAGTAGACGGATGTGTTTGCAATAAGCGAGCGTTGGATAGGTTGTGAGTGTTGGTTATATATATAGAAAATGGGTGTTAGCTGTGAATGTTTTACCCTGAATGTCAACATTTTTGTTCTTGTTATTTTTTGTGTTATCGCTATTGTCTTATATGATTAGTTATTTTCTTACTATGGATTGATGGAAATCAAATTAAAATTACTTTCCAAATCCAAAAAATTTCCTGAAATCCTTTAAGAAATAAAAAAATCAATAAGATCCTGGACTTTTTTAGCATCAGAAGGCCAATAAGCGGAAAACTGCCAGTAGAATAATAGGAACATTCGAACTCCCGAATTCTTTAGTGCCTCTAGCTGAGATCAGTCTGGAACTCCAATTTACATGTTTGGCATTACATGTTTTTGCATTAATTCTTTTATCTATATCATTTTCTGCAATTTTCGAAGAGATGCTTTTAATTTTTTATGAAGCTCGTGAGTATGCAATACTATTTTTTACCATATTTGATGTAAAAATTCTAATAATTCTTAGTTTTCCTTTATGATTACCCAGGACCCGTTAGTCCGATTCCTTTAAATTCTTCTTTTTTGTAATTCAGTAGCCACTAAACAGCATTGGTAATTAGAAGCGTGTGCCTCATTGCGGTTTGCACACCTGGCTTAAAAATTATCTTTCTCATTACATTCAGGCCAATCACACCTAAGAGGTTGAATTTTCACCCTCTTATGGTGGAGATATTTTATTTTATATATTTTTTGTCTCCGAGGTAATGGACAGACAATATGAAAAGGGGCCACTTCTTAATAGTATTTAAGTCATTTTCTTTTGCTTTTTATACTCTAAACTTCGTGAAGGGTATATTTACTTTTGTATGGAGTTTGCACCTACTTGAAGGAGGCCTCTCCGGTATGGACATATATATATATTCTTGCTCATCGTAAAATTCTACGTCGATTTAGGCATGTCCGTCCGTTCGTCGAAAACGAATAATACAATCGACACCAAACTTTCACAAGTTTTTTCTCTTGTGCCAACGAAGGCTGCTATTGCAATGGACTAATTTGGACAATGGGTTCGGGTAGTTGCCACACAATTCAAAGAGGTTTTTTTTAAATATTTCAAAAAGTGACAGAGATATTAATACAAAATTTTGCAAAAATGTGTCCAACTAAACTTCACAAATGTTCTGAAAATTTCAGTGGAATGGCTGCTTTTGTTCGGATAGATTCCATACAAGTCCAAAAGTTAATTTTATGTATTCGGAAAAATAATAAAGTCAGCTTCATGGAACTTGGCAGCAATGTGTCCAATTTTAGGTCGGATTATATACCTGAATTTTGATGGGATGGCTGGACACATTCCAATAGTTGCCATTGAATTCCAAAAGCTAATTTAAAATATTAAAAAGATTAATAAAGTGAATTTCTTTCGGTTTACAATTGTGTGATCAATTATAGACATATTCGTGAAGTTTCTATGGAGTTGTTTGACAGGTTAAAGTAATTGGTACACATAAATAAAAGCTACTTCTAGATATTTCCAAAACAAACTTTTAGACTCAAATTGTCTAAATTTTTAATATTATTGCGTAATAATTATATATAAGATTTTAGTTGGCAATATGAAATCTTCAGTAGTCTCTTAAATTATTAAAAAAACAATAGATATAACGCATATACTGTACAAAGTGGCCCCTCTTCATATTGTTCGTCGATTATAACGAAGAGATAAATAAAATGAAGAAAATAAAATATCTTCAACTCGTGTGAGTAAAAGTTGAAGCTCTTAGAAACAGTAACTATATTCCTCAATGCCAGAGATGCCAGAGTCTCGAACATATAAGTATTCTGGTAATCATATGACCGCAGAGTGTAATAAGAAAGACAATTTTATATCCAAATCTACCAACTGCGATAAGGCACAGCCTGCTGGTTACGGCTGTTTGGTTCCTAAAGAGTTAGAAAAAAATGAAAAGACCAAACGGACTTGCATCTGCCTTATGAAATAGGACCCGCAATAGTTTTAAAGAAGTGTAAGTAAATAAAACACGAGTTGCTCTTGAAACGCTAAGGTGTTATAATTAGGAAACGTGAGCTGAACATTACGACACATGCCTGTTGCTGAAACCATACTTAGGGAATGATTTGGATGTTTTTACTCACAGGAGGAGATGTTATTATTTTAGTTAAAGACGCCATAAAATATGTTGAAGGATCTAAAAGAGAAACGGAGTTCTTCTTTAAGTTTAACTAGAAGCTTAACTTATTATGATTAATATTAAATTTTTTCACGAAAATGTAAATTTATAAAGAAACATTTATATAGAAAGATATTTTGAAGAATGTGATATCTTCGTAAAAAAATTTGAGAGAGCAAATATTGGCAAGTAAAGAAACAAATTATTAATGTGCAAAACACCGAAGAGTACTAAGAAGGCAATAAAGGGAATCCTTTCTTCAAAAAAAAAAATAGATTGATCATGGCAAAAGACAACAAAGATAAAACTACCTGTTTGCTCACCATTTAGAAAAAATTTTTCAACTAAATAGTAAAAGTCCTGGGTCCTGTTCTTGTAATCTTTAAAAGTACTATAGCTTTATTTACACAAAAAGAAATTTGACAAGCAATAAAATCGTTTCAATCGAATAAAGCTTTAGAACTATTATTATTGTTGAGATAATAAGGGAATTATCAAGAAAGCAATTACCATTTTCGTAATAAAAATTAAAAAAATTTGTTTTGTTTGCGCAATACTTTATTTTAGTTAAATTTCTAATGTTTTGATCTCAGCTTTTACCCTGATAGACAAGTTATTATTATAGTGAAATTTTTCCTACATGATGTTATTACAAAATGAAGGCCAGAATACAGGGTTCTTCTTTCTATAAAAAAACGGATAGGTAAGAAATGTGGAATTATGAGCAAATGACCATTAACAAAAATTTAATGGAAAATATTTTTGAAAATTTTGATTTTGCACTTAATTGTCTCAGAAACTAAAAAAGTCTTTGCAACCACTGACATGCAATTAAACAAAGAATGGTATCAACTTTAAAATTAGTATACAAAGTTGGCTTTACCTGTCATACTTTCCAAGTTATAAACAAAAATATAAAAATTTGGCGGTTTTTCCATATTTCAACTTTGATGCCCCTAACTAGAGAAAATGTTTTTTGTTCGTCAGTAATCGTTCTATCATCCTGCTTCGGAAGTACCGTCGGACCTCTGACACTCTGAGCAGTTTGTCAATATGTTACTTTGCACTTCTTTAAACAAACAAAGTTAAAATATGAACTGTGAAGAAAATTCATTGAATAGTATTAGATATGAGCAAAATATGTAGGAATTTGAATTTTGACGAAGCTCCGTCTTTAAACTTTCCAAAAATAAACTTTCATGAGTATGCCTTCATCAAAAACTAATTCTAAATGCATGCGTGCTTTAGAAGAAAAAGTTCTAATATAGACATCTACATATGTAGCTAATATTTTTTTATATATTTGTTCATGCGCTTACTTCGATTTTTCGAACTTCTTTAATGTTTTACATGCACGTAAGTTATGTATAAGGATAATGATAATAAAATAAGCATTTTTCATAGGCATAACTCACTTTCACGTATATTCTTATACATAAGCTCATTGGAAAGTCTGAAGCCGATCCCAAAATGACGGCCAGATGAACGGAGAGACCTATGATCAGCGCCAAATACAAGCGTGTCAGATGAACCATGAGGGTCCAAGCCAATTGGAAAGCCCGAAGCTGCTGTGGGATGTGCTTCTAGAGAAGCTATAACGGAAAAAAAGATAATGCAAAATCAAGGTACCCAAGAAGGTGGCAAAGGGAAGGAAGGTCCATGAAAAGCCTTTGCTTAAAGAACCTATGCCCATAGACAAGAGCCCTGAAAAATAATACGGTTGTGAGTTGCATCCAAGTAAATCTACATCATGCACGACTTCTACGGATAACTTGATAAGAGTCTTATATAGTTAAGGATCAGGTTTCATATTTATTTATTTATTTATTTGCTTAACTCAAACAAATTTACATAAAAAAAAACAAAAAATTAATATACAATTTAGCAATTACTTATAGTATACTATACTTATACTGGAATCTACTTCAATATAGAATTAAAAAAAAGTATTTATTACTTATCTTTTTTTTTTTTTTTTGGTTTTATACAAGATAAACTTAAACTTGAAAAGCTACCAGACAAATAAAACAAATAAACAAATTTATGGTAAGTTGGAGAACAAAACTTTTTTTAGATGCTCTTTACTTTGCGACAATCAATAAAATTTTTATATTTTTTAACATTAATAAACATCCTATTTATCGGCTCGTATTTCTCATAATTTGTTCGATGAAAAGCTGTAATAAATATATTTTGTGGCCTAAACCGAGTACTGGTATTTCAGCTAGTATAAATAAGTATTTTAATTCTTGTAGCATCAATTCACCCATTTTCAACCTGGATAATGAACAAAATATCTGCAACCATTCTTCTAGATTCTAAAGTATTCAGGCTTAAAAATTTAAGTCGGTCTCCATATGGCGGCAGATTAAATAGATCATGCCAATTTAGACCAAGCAATGCAAATTTAATAAAGTTCCTTTAAACCGCCTCAAGTCTTCCTATATGCAAAGAATAATGTGGCGTCTAAACTTAACTTGCGTATTCAAGATTATATTCAATGATATATACAAAGATTTCAGAATATGAGGATCATTGAATTATTTGCCTCACCTATTTACAAAAGTTGGCCTTATTGATTATTGCATTCAAGTGAGTTCTAAAAGTCAATTTTCCATCAAAGACAACATCCAAATCTTTAAAAAAATCAGCTCTTTCTGCAACCTCATCATTAATACAGTGATCAACAATAAAAGGAACCAATTTGAGCGTATAAGTAACTAAAGACTTTCCAACTTAAATTAGATCATACTATGCGGTAATAGATCAAAATCTTTCGACAAGTCCGTGGAAATGACATCAGTTTGGAAACCAGACCCCATAACATTCAAACAGAAAGAAGTAACATCTATTAAACTACTTATGGTTAATCGTTTTTTTACAAAACCATGTTGATTCGACACCAAAAAGTCCGAACACTGATCATAGATGGAATCAAAAACCATAAGTTAAAATAATTTAGGAATGGAGGTCAACTTTGTAATGGAGGCCGATAATTGGTCACCTCCTTTTTGGAACCAGTTTTCTGAACGTAGCGAATAAATACTTCCTTCCAAAACTCGGGAAAATGACAACAAGAAAGTGAGCGAGTGAACCAGACAGATATAAAGGGCGGCTTTTTTGTACTATTTTAGGAACATTATCAGGCCTGGAAAAACAATTTGTCTCAAGCGCATCCCAATATTTTTTTACTCGAGAAATGGAAAAATCCATTGAAGAAATCGGCAGAATGGGAAAGGTATCAAGATGATTAAAATTGTCAGAGTTAATATTAAAAAAATTATTAGAACACGAGCTGAAAAAGAAATCACGTAAGAATTGTGTAATATGAAATAAATTATTGGAAGAAAAGCCCTCATAATTCATAAAAGATGGAAATTGATTACATTTTAACATACAACTTTGGATTACTTTTATTTTGATGACCAATAATACCAAGGTAATTGTCGTATTTGATCCATCTCTATATTTCATGTATGAACTCCAGACTCTTTTTTTTTTATTTTTCAATTTTTTCAACTCCTTATCAAACCACGGTAGAGAAGAGTTAACGTATCTAATAATGTAAAGACATTATTTAGAACGTTGTAAACTTTAGGTACCAAATGGTGGCTAAAAATCATTGATCATGAAATGATCAACGATCATGAAATCATTGATCCCCAAGTTAGCAAAAAGAGAAAAAAATTTAATAGTGCGAAGATAATCATTTAATGCTATAAAGTTGGTTCTAGAAAAGTCAAATTTAAAACAAACATTCAACATATTTTCGTTTTTATAATTATAAAAGTATGAAGAACAAATTGGAGGATGATAATTATCTACATTAACTAAAGGTAAACCACCGTCATTTAAAATTAAGTTACACCAAGCTGTAGTAAAAGTAAAGTCCAATTGCCTGTTTTGAAAATTAACTTTATTAGAAATTGGTTGGAGAACAATAACGTTTAAAAAATCTAGGAAAATTGCCACAGAATCATTTGCAATATGACCAGGTATCAATCAATTCGTAATCATGAAGCGTACAGGAAATATTTGGAAGATTAAAATCTCCAAACAAAAGTAATTTATCTCTTGAATTCACGAAAGAATTAATATAATCAATAGCCTGGCAAAAATTTTCATAGGTTTCAACGGATGAATTAGGAGGAAATATTTGGAAGATTAAAATCTCCAAACAAAAGTAATTTATCTTTTGAATTCACGAAAGAATTAATATAATCTGGCAAAATTTTCATAGGTTTCAACGGATGAATTAGGAGGAATATAACAATTCATTATAAAAATATTCTTGAAAATTAAGTCCAATAGCCACAATTTCCAAAAACGAAAGCTGGTGCAAATCTAACTGGTTCGCATTAAAACTATTTTTATCCGAAACCAGAACACCTCCGGGATCATTGTTCACCCGACAGAATCACTTGAGACAGTATCATATCTGTCCCTTCTATAAACAGAATAACTGCTCCCAAATAATTTAAGAGAATTAATCGTATGACAAAGTCAGGTCTCAGCTAAAATAAAAATATCACAATCAAGACTCTAATATTTGATAGTAAATCAAAATAAAAGTGGGTTGGAAATTTATATTATTACAGTAAGTAGGGCTGGTGTTATTATCAGTATAACTTAGAGTTGTATTAATGATAACAACTCAAAGACTAGGTGGCCGCAATTGTGAAAATGAGATCCCCGGGAGTTGGACAGAGTTTGTTCCATGCTCGCCCTCGGGAAACTTTTACCGTTCAGACGAGTATCTGAAGGACATAGTGGACTTCTGTGGAAGGAGGAGCTTTCAACTGTTAATAAATATATAAAGTTAAGCTAGAAATTGTGAATGAGGACAATAGGCAACATTTGTAAACGTGATCAGGGAGGAAGTCCTTGGCACCTCTCCACTTGGCAAAACTCAACGACATTGCCTCTTGGACCGCAGGCAATCTCGTTGAGTTTTGCGAATGAGATGTTCTGGGTGCCTCAGTTCACAGACTGGAGATAATATGAAACGCTCTTCATGGATGGAATGCGCTCTGTGCCTTTTCTGTTAGGACCGCGGCGGGAATTGAGTTTTCTAAAGGGGAACCTGGAAGCGGCTATTATTGATACTTATCTCGGGAGTTGTCCTATCAAGCCGAGGTAAAGTAACAGGAAATATCTAATACGGACCGGGAAGCATTCATGGCTGGGACTAGAGACCAGTAACCTTATAATGAATATAGATTCTCACTTACAACTTATAATAAAGAAGTAATGAGACCAAAGAAGGGCCGGGTTCATAGGGTGTTTTCCAAAATCATGCGGGCAATTGAATGACCTATTACTGAAGGCGGGAAACGCACATTGGAGCTGATAGCTTCAACACGCTTTTCTGATTCGGTCTCACAAGAACTGCGAAGACGGTCATTAATATAACAGCCCTTTGCCCAATTAAAAAAAAAATTACCAAAGATTACCGGCGGCGCTGCAGTTCCGTTTTATGATGGACAGGATTAGATGAGGTATCTTTTCTTATAGGCCTTTCAAAACACTAGAAAAAGACGACAACTTTAATAAACCAACTTTTCCGTCTGGTTTATTGTTTTTTAAATGATAACTCTTTTTCTTGCGAGAAATTAGGTCATTAGGTTTAGGTCATTAGGTAATTAGGTAATTAGGTTTCTCTTTCTAAAGTTTTTTCATATTTCATACCGGATAAACCTTATATTAATAATAAAATTAAAACGATTAGTTTTGTGTTAAATTAAATAAGTAGATTAATTTTATATAATGGTTATACTGCTATCTCTCTTCGAAGAAATCGTGAAATTGGCTTCCAGTTTCGTCGTCGAGCCTAGATATTCCCAAAACATATAGAAGTTCATTGTTTTAACAAACTAAATTTAAATATTAAATTACAAAAAAATTGGTAAAACGTCTCTATATACGCACAAAAATAAATTAGTTAAGCTGCTGACGCATGATTTCCTCCAAAAGTTAGGTAATTTGTCATACTATCAAATGAAACTTACACATAAAATTTCAAAAAAATATAGTGAACTCTTTCTTAGAAATAATCACAAACGCAAAACTGGCCGTAAAAAGGACTACCTCCTGAGGCCTGACGTTCCCCAAATCTTGATCAATCTGTGATCAGCCAAAATTAGCAGATAATGAACTTGAGAAACACGGATAAACACAGATAAACAAACACAGAGAAAGACAGATTGGCGTACGGCAAAATAATTTTAACAATTTTGTCTTCACTTTTTGCCATATTCAACAAAATTTGACGTTTATCATGATAGAATTTTAACGTTTAGTAAAATATTTTTGGAAGCTATATGTCAATTATCTAAATCTATCTAAATTGTAAGGGGCTTGTAAAAATTTAGATAAAGAATTATTTAGTTTTTTGGCAGATCACAGAATTTTTTAGCTTTATATTCAAAAAAGATATATACATGTGTAAAAACATAACTACCCACATTAAATAACAAAAATTTTTCATTTACCAAGGTGTTCATAAAGCAGCACTCTCTGACCAATAAGAGCAGCAAGCTATCGACTCGATCCTCAAAGTGTTGGGAAGATTTAAACTGCGGCAACAATTCATGACCATAGACGCATAACGTTTTCTTATAGTTGTCAATTGTTCTTATAAGCGCTTGAGCATTTATCTGCGGAAAAATATTTATAAAACCTTTTTATAGTAAACTACCAATGACTTTGAAAACTACTTGAGTATTTGGTGAATTATATAGAATACTGTAAACAGGAGCTTCCGGTTGAAATACAAATTCATTACTTTGAAACGATTCCACCTTAATATGTACTTTTAGCTCAGGATTGTCTCTTTTGATAATTTTCCAAGCTTTTTCCGAACAATTGCGTATACTAGTTGACATTGGAGTATAACGATTTTGATATAGAAATAAATGTTTGAGCTTTGTGTCTGCAATTAACTGTAAAACATCATCATCGATGTTTTGTGGCGAGATTACAAGAACCTGGTTGAAATTTATAATATAACTGATAATTAGTTTAACTTTATAAAATTTAGATAAAGGGTATACTAACCTTTAAGTTTAAGAATAATCCAATGTGCAATATCGGGCAATGAATGATTGTTATGTTCACAAGATTCAAATAAATTAAAACCGTGCAGCAAGAATCTAAAACTTCGTCAAGCAAATGATTAGCCTCATAATAATCTAGAACCAAATCAACCAATTTTAAAATTTTTAAATTTCTAAATTTTGATAAGAGATTCTTTAAAACTTGTAGAAGTTGCCCTAGTATTAAAAAAATACTCTTATTATCCATACTGTTTTTCAGTTAAATTATTTAGGATTTACCTCCAGTTCCAAACAGTTTAATTCCTTGAGGATCTTCAGTTTGCGACATACTACATGGGAAAGTATATTTCAAGCTTTTTACTTTTGCACCGATTCCAGCAAGTTCTAAAGGACAATTTTGCGACTGAGCCTAAAATATATCGAAAACATATAAAAATTATGCTTTACATAATATTATATTAAACATAATTTTTGTTGCTCAGATTACGAACGAATATATTACTTTATCCATACACCAAGCAAATAAAGTCATAAATTGGAATAAATTTTGGAAACTATGTTCTGGTCGAAAGTCTAGGCCTTTTATATATCTGCCCACACGCATCAAGCAATTTTGTGTTCTATTGTGATCCAATACATGGTGCCAACCGGAGTAATAGTTGTACTTAGGTCTAGTTAAGGTGCAGTCATCAACAATAAAGTTAGACCAAACAGGTGGCATATGAAAACCGAAGTACCAGTTTTTACAAACCTATTAAAGTAAAATTTAAACTAGTATTTATATATTTAGTTTTATAATTCTTTACATACCATACTTGCGTAGTACCTTTCTTTTACAGTTAGATAACCAAAAACTTTTTCCAATATTATATCCGGTAAAAAGTTCCATTGTGAATATTCCCTTGAGTCGTCGTTTCCCTTTTCGTTTTCTTCTTCAATGTCAATATAGCAAGCTGAAAGAGTGAATTGAACAGTTATAAAAAAATTATGTTAGGGTGAGTACATAACGTGATTATTGCAAACTAAATAAAAAAGAAAATCGCACAACACATCGGATGATGCCAAGAAAAACAAAATAAAACAAAGCAGAAAAATTGTCTGTCACAGTTTTTAATCAATATCACATTTATGCAGAATGAATAATAATAATAATAATAATAATAATAATAATAATAATAATAATAATAATAATAATAATAATAATAATAATAATAATAATAATAATAATAATAATAATAATAATAATAATAATAATAATAATAATAATAATAATAATAATAATAATAATAATAATAATAATAATAATAATAATAATAATAATAATAATAATAATAATAATAATAATAATAATAATAATAATAATAATAATAATAATAATAATAATAATAATAATAATAATAATAATAATAATAATAATAATAATAATAATAATAATAATAATAATAATAATAATAATAATAATAATAATAATAATAATAATAATAATAATAATAATAATAATAATAATAATAATAATAATAATAATAATAATAATAATAATAATAATAATAATAATAATAATAATAATAATAATAATAATAATAATAATAATAATAATAATAATAATAATAATAATAATAATAATAATAATAATAATAATAATAATAATAATAATAATAATAATAATAATAATAATAATAATAATAATAATAATAATAATAATAATAATAATAATAATAATAATAATAATAATAATAATAATAATAATAATAATAATAATAATAATAATAATAATAATAATAATAATAATAATAATAATAATAATAATAATAATAATAATAATAATAATAATAATAATAATAATAATAATAATAATAATAATAATAATAATAATAATAATAATAATAATAATAATAATAATAATAATAATAATAATAATAATAATAATAATAATAATAATAATAATAATAATAATAATAATAATAATAATAATAATAATAATAATAATAATAATAATAATAATAATAATAATAATAATAATAATAATAATAATAATAATAATAATAATAATAATAATAATAATAATAATAATAATAATAATAATAATAATAATAATAATAATAATAATAATAATAATAATAATAATAATAATAATAATAATAATAATAATAATAATAATAATAATAATAATAATAATAATAATAATAATAATAATAATAATAATAATAATAATAATAATAATAATAATAATAATAATAATAATAATAATAATAATAATAATAATAATAATAATAATAATAATAATAATAATAATAATAATAATAATAATAATAATAATAATAATAATAATAATAATAATAATAATAATAATAATAATAATAATAATAATAATAATAATAATAATAATAATAATAATAATAATAATAATAATAATAATAATAATAATAATAATAATAATAATAATAATAATAATAATAATAATAATAATAATAATAATAATAATAATAATAATAATAATAATAATAATAATAATAATAATAATAATAATAATAATAATAATAATAATAATAATAATAATAATAATAATAATAATAATAATAATAATAATAATAATAATAATAATAATAATAATAATAATAATAATAATAATAATAATAATAATAATAATAATAATAATAATAATAATAATAATAATAATAATAATAATAATAATAATAATAATAATAATAATAATAATAATAATAATAATAATAATAATAATAATAATAATAATAATAATAATAATAATAATAATAATAATAATAATAATAATAATAATAATAATAATAATAATAATAATAATAATAATAATAATAATAATAATAATAATAATAATAATAATAATAATAATAATAATAATAATAATAATAATAATAATAATAATAATAATAATAATAATAATAATAATAATAATAATAATAATAATAATAATAATAATAATAATAATAATAATAATAATAATAATAATAATAATAATAATAATAATAATAATAATAATAATAATAATAATAATAATAATAATAATAATAATAATAATAATAATAATAATAATAATAATAATAATAATAATAATAATAATAATAATAATAATAATAATAATAATAATAATAATAATAATAATAATAATAATAATAATAATAATAATAATAATAATAATAATAATAATAATAATAATAATAAAAATAATCATAATAATAATAATAATAATAATCATAATAATAATAATAATAATAATAATAATAATAATAATAATAATAATAATAATAATAATAATAATAATAATAATAATAATAATAATAATAATAATAATAATAATAATAATAATAATAATAATAATAATAATAATAATAATAATAATAATAATAATAATAATAATAATAATAATAATAATAATAATAATATTAT